>NC_031769.1:114878217-114901557 GCF_001522545.3 Parus major
TCCTCTCCTCTCCTCTCCTCTCCTCTCCTCTCCTCTCCTCTCCTTTTCATGAGGGTGTAATTTTGGTGGCAAAGAGAACTTGAGCAGTCCTGCATCCCTCAGTCTCTCTGCTTTAGTTTCCAGCTCCACACCACAGCTTATTCACACCAGTATGTCTCTTCTCTGAACCTGTATGGATTCAAAATATCTTTTCTTATGGAGAAGAACAAGAGGTGGGGACAACAGGAGTGTTGTGGGCCCAACTCCTTAAGCTGGTCTACTTCCATATCTATATATCTGTATTTATATGTAGATATACCTATATCCCAGAAAGTAACCATATCCTGGGCTGCATCAAAGATATGTGCAGGTGGAGGGAGGTGATTCTGTGTTTCCAGTTCGCTCTCATGAGATCCCACCTGGAATCCAACTCTGGGGCCCCCAGCTTAAGAATCTAAGGACATGAACCTCTCTGGAGCAAATCCAGAGGAGGACAAAGAAGATCAGAAGGCTGGAGAACCTCTCATATGAAGACAAGCTGAGAGGTAAGGTTGTTCAGCCTGGAGAAGAGAAGGTTCCAGAGAGACCTTGCAGCATCTTCCAGTACCTAAAGGGGCTACAAGAGAGTCGGAGAGGAACTTTTTATAACTGATAGAACAAGGAAGGGGCAATGGCTTTAACCTGAAAGAGTGTAGGTTTAGATTTGATATTATCTGCAATTTACAGGAAACAGGACTGTCACAACTTTTCTCTCCTCTAAAACTGGATATGTCAGGCTATGCTCTTGGTGGCAGGGAAGCCTCACTGTGGGTGGGTAAGTGCTATGGTATGTACCTACAGCTAGCAAAGTTTTTTCTATCAAATAACTTTGGGCAAGGAGCCATGTTAGGTGATGGAGCTGCAACCTCTGTCCTGGGCAGGGAGGACTGCCGCTGTGCAGCTGTGACAAAGCTGAGGATGTCCCAGCTTCGAGTGTCTCCATCTGAAGGGCTCACTATTAAGTGGTGTTACAGCCCATGTATTATCCCTGACCTTGTGGCATCCTGTGCTTTTGGCTCATGGGAATATGCAGAATGGAGGTGCGGCTCGTCGTCCTTCAGAAAGCAATCCCTCACAGGGAGCCCACATTGCCAATGTACAGGCAAAGGTAAAATGACAGCTCTGACTCCCGTTCGATATTTTTCTGAATGGTGGTGAAAATGCCCCTCATCATAATCTACTCAGTAATAAAAAAATGATCATTTTTATGTCATTCAGCAGAAATGTATGGTAAATGAGATTCAAAGGATTAATGCACAAAGGAAATGTCAATGTTAATCTATAGACAGTCCCTTTAGTCTTGCTTGTCATAAATTCAGAGCAAGAGAGTTTGCAGACTGGCTTGGGAAGGATAAAATCGAAGGATTAAACAAACCATAACTCAATCTTTCAGTGCCTTGAATTCTTACTTTTGGGGGATTTTCCTCTGTAGTTTTTCTTAAAAGAACATATATCTTCAGTGAGAGAGAGAAATTGCAAACATTAGACCATGAAAGTTGGGCTTTCTTATAGTCATGCTTGCACAGGCAGGCTCTAACTCAAATCAGCTGTGCTGGTTTAAAGCTGTGCTAGTATCTTTTATTGCTAACACTGAGCTACTTGGGTTACTCACTGTTGTGTCTTCTATGGGAATATAGGAAGAGACAGGCTGGCTTTGTCTCCCTTCTGACAGGGAGGCTCTGTATCTACCCGTCCTCAGCAATCAGATCATAAAATTAGAGCTTCACAATTGTTGTTGGTGGGTTTGTGGTGTTATTTTGTTTTGTTTTGTTTTGCTTTCTTAGATGAATGTTAAATTTGTTTTGCTTCCCAGTATTCCAGCTCAGCCTGAAAGGAGGGTGTGGATCTTTGGATAATGTGAAGGACAACTCAGGTCTGATTTTTTTCCTCTGGATGAAGGACCCAGTCTTACACCAGGATTCACATGGGTAGTACTTTTTGTTCGTTCATTTAGATTGCAGTCTGCCTGGTGCCAGGCCCTGCCCAACTTCTTAGCGTAGAAAATGTGCATTCAATTGCATGTCTAATTTGTTCACAAATTTTCCACGAGTGTTGAACCAAATCACACTGCAAAGACCATGCCTAGTTATGTGCCTAACTCAGCATTTGCACACAAAATTGCCTAATGAGCATGTGCAATTATGGCAATTAGACTTGTGAATTAAGCATGCAAATACCCTAGCATTTGGGTTAGAGAGTCATAGCCCATATCACTAGAAATAGCATAACCTATTTTAGATGTGATGAGAAAGTACATCCACCTTTTCCAGTGTGACCACATTCATGAAAACAGAGCATTTTAAGACCTTTGGCTTGGGGAGGAAAGACTACGAGCTCTGGGCAGAGACCATAAGGAATCTGCAAATGAAATGAGCCTTTTGGTGCTTCTGCTTCCTGTCCCAGGTGTCTCTTGCTCATAATGAAATACCAGCATGCTCTCACAGAGCATACCTTGTCTTAATGGGGTTATTCACATGCAGCCTCCATCAGCAGGAACCGCTGTAAAAAAAGTAGACAACTTTCATTCTGTGATAGTCCTTTCAACTATAAATACAGTACAGTGCAGGGCTA
Source organism: Parus major (assembly GCF_001522545.3). Taxonomy (NCBI): domain Eukaryota; kingdom Metazoa; phylum Chordata; class Aves; order Passeriformes; family Paridae; genus Parus; species Parus major. The sequence continues at coordinate 114,880,807 of NC_031769.1, forward strand.
CCCTATGCCCACATGAATGTTGTTGCTGAATTTGTAGGTTTCTGGGATAATTCACTTTGAGGCATTCTCATCCTACTGAGGGAAGGCACCGCTGGCTGGCTGCAGCACAAATCCCACTGTAAGGTGTGAATTCATTTGGCAGCTGCCAGGACCGAGATTTTTGCATCAGTTATTGCTTAGTGAAATAAGGTTAACAAACACAGAGGTGAGCAGGTGGTCAGAGATAAACAGGTGAGGGAGCACATTTCTGTAATAAAGAAAAGTCTTGGGAGGGAAACCATACCCCCCCTTAAATTTCTGCTTCATTAAGGTGATTTCAAACTCGCTGGGAAATCAAGGACTTTGTAGCTGTTCAGCACAAACAAAAATAATCCAGGTGGCAAGTCTGATGAGATATGACCTTGTTCAAAATCAATAGACTGTTCCCCTTCCACCGAGCACAACCGACTCTCGAATGAGTTTACTTCAACAGAGGCATTTCCCTCACAACATTAACATTTTAATTGCTTGTGCAGGATTTTCTGGAAAATTAACCCAGCGCTGGTTGAGCGGCGGGTGAGGATGCTGGGCGCAGGGCTGGGAGCGCAGGCGGTGCTGCGGGGAGCTGCAAACACATACCGCCACCTAAAGGAAGGAAACCTGCAAGGAACCCTCGGAAAGCTGCTCCCTTCGGCTGACTCTCTGTCAGAGCTGGTTAAAACAAAGACGCTTAATTTGCTCTTCGCAGCCTGGCTCCCTGATGCCTTCCGAAGGGTTGTCGCCCTGGCAAAGCAGGACAAGTCCCTCAGCGTCGTGTACCCTCTGCTGCAGGACCAGTAACACAAGGGTGGCGCACCTGGCACTGGGCACCGGGTAACTTCTCAAGTTGTCCCAACTTCTTTGTGTGTCTATGGAATCTTGTAGCAGGGCCACGGATTAGGTGCAGCCAGGTTTTGTGCCAAGGGAGATGGCCGGGGAAGGCTCCGCTGGGGAGCTAAACCCCACCTGTGCTGCGGCACAGGGCTGCGGCGCTGCTGCCACTGCTGCTGCCAGGTCCTGCGGGACTGGGCCAGCTGGGAACGGGGGAAAGCTCAGGCCGATACATCAGTAATGGATGGATGAGGAGGGTGGGTGGCAGCCGAGTAGGTGGTCTTCAGACCATGTCTGATTTTACTTCATTATCTACCGTAGATTGCATAGATGCCAAGGGGACAGGACTGAGATCTGCTCAGCCCAGCTGAATATCTTAACTCCTAATACTGAAGAGACAAGCTTCTTTTGAACAGCCTTTTTCTGGCTTCATTCCTGGCTGCACAGAGGCGGCAGGCAGAAGAAACTATTTACAGAGAATATATTCCCACCGAGTATTCCCAATCCGTTTATGAGCAAAGCCTGTGAAAATAAAGGGATGCGGTGGGGGAGGGGAAGGGAATCTTCCCCCTGCCTTCTGTAAGCTTGTGGAGCGTAAAGGAAAGAACCTCTTTCAAGCACATATAGGCGATGCTGAGCCACAGAGCTGTGTCCTTGAGGAGTGGCTAACATGTCAACCCACAGGGCTGAGCAGGCTCTGTACCAAATCACCAGCAATAAAAAAAACAGGGTGAGTTTGGGAACTGGTGGTTTGGAGTGCTGTCCAATTTCCCTGGTGAGTGGCTGCCAATATCACATTAACACCTTGACTGCCAGTAAGGTGGGGGTGTCAAAGGCTGAGCCTGCGAGTGAGGGCTGGAGGGGTGTGGGGGCACTTGTGGCTGCACACTAAAAAGCAGCCTGTGCAGGGGTGGGCTGAGGTGAGGGGAGCCTATGCTCATAGAAGCCTCTTTGGTGTTTCAAAGGCAAAGTCCTGGTGTTTTGGGGCACTTTTGCAGAGTAGTAATGTTTCCTTAAGTGCATGCCCATAGACAGATACACACAGTGCCTCCTGCCTAAGCTCTGCCTGCAGCCCTTTACCTGATGTCTGACTTCAAGTAATCGGTTGCACCCAGGTTCTTGGCATCACACATGGCTGTCCTGGGAGGAATGATGTCTCAGAGAGACAGGAGGTTATGCACAGGGAGCAGCGCCCCGCAGAGCAGTCATAAGCAGCACATTCCTGGGATTCCTGCAGGGCCAGCCCCAATCTGCAGCTCAGAGCTCACCCGGTGAGAGCACTTCTGGTCTGGTGGGACACTGGGCCACTGTTCTCTGAGGTCAAACCATTACCAGTTCACAGCTCCAGGAAAGCTCTCCAGGAAAGCTGCAAGGTCACTGGAATGCAGAATGGATATTGTTTTATCTTATGTGAGTTATTTTCTTTTAAAAACTGATTATGATCTCAGCATCCTTACTCAGTGTGACCATGGAGCAGGTTTGGGACATATCTTTCTTGTTTGTGCTGTTCTACATTGTACCTTACAGCTTTGGTTGCAGTACAGAAAGTGCTTGCTGGGAAGTAAGTTTCTCAGACAGAAAGGAAAATTATTGTGACTTTTCTTCATAGAGAACTTTAATTTTATTTGTGATAAGTTCTTTACAATGATATATCTGTTTGAGGTATTTTAATACTACCTTAGGATCTTTTCAATTAAACACTCTTTTTCCTTTTGATGTCTAGGTGTGTTTGATTCTGTAAGCCAATGAACATCTGTATTCAGATGAGGTTTTCAATCCCATGCAATATCTGCATTTGCAGTGCAAGGCACAAGCATCTTGCTCTCTTCCATCTGCAGTATTGCTTTATGGGTTGGAGGTAAATGTAACAGGGTAGGAATGAAAAGAGGGATTCTCAGATAGGCTAGGGTACTGTAAAGCTCTGGTTTAAAACTTGAATATAGCTTTTCATTAATTAACACTACAGTTGTATGAACATGGTCATAATAAGTGCTGGAAGGAACAGTGTCCTGTAGGGAAAGCAGTTGATGATACTTCAAACAGATTTCTGTGTAGACTTGAACAAAAATCTGTTTACTCTGTGGCTTAATTTTTACATCTGATTAGAGGCATTATGATTAAAGCTGATGAAGCATTTTCAATTCAGTGACTGGAGAAGTTGGTTCTGGTTAAAAGGACTAAAGGAATATTTCACAGCTGCTCCTTCCATGGAGCCAAGGAATCCAAGTTGTCCATTTCTAAAAGACAGAGAAAGGATTTATTTGAAATTGATATATATTACTTTCATGTTATGTATAAATTACCTCACTGTATTATTCTACTGAATTTTTGAATATCACCTGTATATCCTGTAGGTACTAAATAATTTTAATATCATGTCTTAACATTTTTTACATTAATTCAGTGAACTTGTTCCTGTTTGTTAATTCAATGTTTCAGCTTTTTCAGCTTTTTCAAACTTCTTGAAAATTTCCTTTCTGCTCTTTACTTTCTGATTTTGAAAGTATTGGATCCCCCTTTGCTCACGTTTCTGTGCTTGCAACATGGCTAGGGCCAAGGATTCAGTGTTATTGGTGTGTTTTGGGGGTTGTGCTGCCAATGAATGCCCACAAGACAGTCAGTGCTTCCATGGCACTGCCTGCAGCAGCAGTGGCTCGGGATGGCCCCTTTACATACCAGCCACCATCCAGCTTTTCTCCTGTTGCCTCCCTGTATGGGGTCTGGCTGAGCAGAAGCTGATGTTGCCCCAGCAGCCCTCACAGAGCTGTGCTTTGTCTTGGTAGCTAGGAAGGTGCTGATAACACACCAGTGTTTTGGCTGCTGCTGAGCACCAAGGCTGTCTCTTCAAGACTTCACTCTCTCCAGTAGGCAGGGGAAGGGAAAGATCTTGGGATGGGGCACAGCCAGGACAGCTGACCCAAACTGGCTGAAGGGATATTCGTACCATGAGCTAATTCCATTCCAAAAGCTAAGAGGATGGAGGAGGGGAGGAGGGTATTTGTTACTGCAATGTTTGTCTTGTGGAGCACAACCACTCTGAGTACTGAAGTCCTGCCTTTGTTTCCACACACGACCTTTGTTTTTGCTTTTATTAAACTGCCTTTATCTTGACCCACTAGGGTTTTGTTTTCATCTTATTTTCTCCCCTGCCCTGTGCTCCTCAGGAGACAGTGGTAGAGTAGCTTGGTGGGCACCTGGCATCCAGCCAAGGCCAACCCATCACACTCCTTTTTGGTGCTCAATGTGAGACAGGAGACAGTGGCAGTTTTTTATTAAGTGTGCTACAGCTGAAGTGACAAACACTGCACAGGCCATGGAGTTTGTTGACTGCACTGCTTATCTCTATTTTGCTGAGCTTGGGAACATGTTAGTACAAGCAACAGCTCTGTGCTTTGCCTTGGCACTGATGGCCTTGCTGTGCTGCAGGAGCTATCTTGTGGAGATGGTGAAGGAATACATCTCCCTCCTCCTACCTGGGGTTTTATTATGCTCCTGAGGTTCTTGTTCACCCCTGTGAGCTTTTCAATACTGGTAATTAACACTGTAGAATAGTGTGTAGTCTGTGGAATCTGGTGTCATCCTGGTGTCAGGGAAGACAACTTTTAGGCCAGGAGAGACTGAAATGTGTCTGGATGAAACAGATTCCTGGGTGGCAGGGTGTGTGAAAGGATTTGTGCAGGTTCCTGGAATGGTTGTCATGTCCCACAGCCTGAGACTTGAAACCCAAACATGAAAGTAATGATGCCTGATGAACTGGCATGCCACCTGACAGAAGAGTGCTTTGTCTACCCCAGTGAAAACCAGTTTCCATCAGTGGTGCTTGGCCAGTGCCTACTGAGTTCAGTACTCCAGAGGACTGTGGTTGAGTCAGACACCCAAACACTACAGGCATTCCTCCAGCAGTAAAAAAGAAACAGTGCAAGGGGTCCATATTATCTGTTAGTAAGGGAGGAGGAAGAAGAAATTTTGTTCAAGAAACTGATCCTTCAACAAAGAAATTAGAGGAAGGAGTGAGACAATTCAAGCAGGAAGCAGAAAATATCTGGTCCCTGACCACAGAATGTCAAGACATGTAGAAGACATTTGTCTTCCAGAGCAACTGGAAGCCCTACTTCCTGGGAACTGTCACCTGCTGGTAGGTGTTTGTTTCCTTTGCCTCTGTGCATTGCTTTGCTTTTGCTTTATTAAACTGTCTTTTTCTTGACCCAAGTGTTTACCTCTATCTTATTTTCTACCCACCCTGCTCCCCCCAGCTGAGGAGGGGGTGGCAAGAGTGGCATGTGAGTACCTGGCATCCAGCCAAAGTCAATCCACCACATTTCCCCAGGGCAAGTCACTGGCAAGTTCAGGAAATAGTTAGAAATAAAAAACTCACTGTGATTTTGCCAGTTCATACCATTACAAGTGTTTTGAGGCTCTGTGGGGGAACAGGGCTAGCAAACAGCTTCAGCCCTTCTCCAAGCAGGTGATGCCTGCAGGAGCAGATCCAAGACATTTGCTGGGTGACAAATGATGTTGTGTGGGTGATGGAGCCTCCCGGGGACCAATGAAGGGCTCCTTGCCCCGGGTGCTTTGATGATGTTGGTCCCACCTTGGGACTTCTGTGAAGTGACTTTGATAGGCCCTGGGGAGAACCAGCCACAACCTGCATTTTCCTCACTTAGCATAGCCAGTCCACAGCCATGCCTAGATGGCCTAGAGCAGGATGGCTGCATAAGAGTACCACATCCATCCCAGGGGAAAACCTGTCTTTGAAGAATGGAAAAGGCGGGCTCAGGGGAATATGTATCTGTGATTAATCTGTTCAGCCACTGGGTGCCAATGTTGGCTCATGTTTGATAATCGGATACATTTTTCTATGGGAAGAGGAATTTTTAAAATCTAAAGGAAAGTGCTGTAGCTTTGAGTGCCAGTGGAGACTGGGAAAATATCCCTGAGAGCATGTGAATTTTTCTTCAAATGAATCTGGAAGTGGAGTGCCAGGAAGGCGTCCATGAGGGGTGGGGAGACAGGGGAGCCCAGGGTTAACAAAAGAAAGAGAGGGACCCTTAATGAAATGGGCTTGCTGAGAATTATGAATCTGTGAGCCTGTGTCGTGTAGTGATTAATGGTGAAGCACTGTTTTAACTTTGGATCAAATAATGGGTTGCCTCTGAAAAGCTTCATTAATCACCGTTAGAAATAGGCCTGCCAATTCATTACTTCGGGGCAGACATGAGCTGAGCAGTTCAGCAAATTTCAGGATTGAGTGACTCTAGGCAGGGGATGGTTAAAAAGAAAGCAGGGGTCTAATCTGTGTTTCAATACATTGGGATTTATGAGTGAAGAATATCCTCTCACTGGCAGTTTCCTCTTCCTCCCCTCCTCTCCCACAAAATCTTTTTGCTGATTGTGATCTAGGCACAATGGACAGAAAACAGCATGGCATTCAGGACCATGTCTGGGCTGGATTCTTCTCCCAGGTACCCAGATGTGACTCTGATCCAAATCACTAGAAATCATATTGCATGTCTCAGGACAGAGCCTGGCTGTCCTCAGCTGCTGTTTCTCACTTTGCAGCCTTCATCTGAGACTAATGCCGTCTACTGAAGAGCAGAACATCAACAAGAAACATATCTGGGCCTCCCTCCATTTTAGAAACTACTGTCAGTAATAAGAAGCTTCTCTGCTTTTGATGTGATTCAAGATTTTTAAGCCACTTGGGGTCTATTTTAATTGCTGTCCCAGGAAGCTTTGGGGCAACCCAAGGAAGTACAGCTGAGGCTCTCTGCTTGGAAATAGATCAACACTTTTTCTTTAAAGTAACTTCCAAATATCAGTTAAAAAGTGCACTGTGCCTCCCTGTTACTTGCCCCTAGTCAGTCTGGACAGGAAAAGAGAAAGAAATGGAAATCAGGGGCAGAATAATTTTATTTGACAAAATCTTTTTTTGCTCCCAGAGCATTTATTTTGATTGAAACAAAAATCCTTTGAAGGTGTAGTGAGAGCTACCTGAATTATTTTGGGTAGAAATCTTTCCTTTACTCCTTTCAAAAAGGAAATGGCAAATTACTTGCCCTGCCCTCACCTCCACCCTCAAAGCCCAAATTATTTTGTTTTTTTCTCAGTCACTCCAACATTTACAAATTTACTTTAGCTATAATTTACTACAAATTTCTCAGAGTTCAAACTCAACAGTTTTTCAGTTTCTTCTTTTTGAAACATTCACCCAAAACGATCATTTGCATAGTTTTGGTTTCATGAAAATATGAGTGCTTTTATTCAGGATTGACCTAACTTCCTTGAAACAAACAAAAAAGTCATTTATTCGCACAGCTGGAGATAGAGGGGAAAAACATCTGGATATGAGAAGGGAGAGAAAATGTGCATTGGAAGGGAAAAAAACAGTAAAAGGACAAAAGGTTATAAGTAGAAAGAGAGAAAGGATTGATATGGGGGTTGGAGTGTGTATCCAGGGATTATGTGAAGAGGGCTATAGAAAGTGGGCCTTGAAAGAGAAATGTAAATATGGTGATGGAAAGGAGGAGGGGAAAACTAAGATGAAGCCAGTGAAAAGCTAGGGTAAAAAATGAAATGGAATAAAATAAACAAATGCAAAGCAAAAATAATGAGAAAATCTTTCATTTGAATGAAACAAAAGGGTGACTAAAAAGAAAACGTAGTCTAGGGAAAAAAAAGTTAAGAAAAGTGATGAGACAGAGATATGCAGAAAAGGACTTATGAACTGAAAAATCCAGGAGAAATGTATTGATTTATTGCAGAAAAGGAAAACAACATCTTTTTTTAATCTTGACCACTTGTCGCCCAGCCCCAGCTGCACTGAACACACCAGCCCTTAAATCCCGAGACTGCAGTGTCCCCACTGCCCAAATCCATGAAATCCTTGTGTGGGACACAACAAGGCTAGGGGAGAGCAGGAAGTAACATGTCAGCACCTGGGACCTGTGTTAATTCGGTGCATCAGCACCTTGGCTTGTACCAGCTCATTGTTTCCAGATGGTGCCTGAGCTGAGCCGGCATTTAAGGCATTTAAGGTCGCCTTCCTTACGATTCCCAGGGGCAGGAATAACCCCAACTCTCAAGTATGCAGAGCTCAGTGACAAACTCTTTGGCATGTTACAGCACTGCCAACAGCTTTGCAAAAACTGACATGGCCACTGAGCAAAATGGTCTGTTTTTTATTAACTCACCATCGTCTCCTCCCATGTGGTGTGGGAAAGGAGGGGCACTGGTTTCTGCTGGCCTCCACGGCCCCCATGGAAGGGAAATGCGTCCTGGGTTTGTTCACCAGCCCCTCATGAGAAAGGTCTGAGTTCTCCATTCTCTGGGGTCAACCCCAGCTTGAACCTGCAGGGACAAGGCTGGGGGCTAGGCCAGCCTTCCCTCCCCATTCACCCCGAGGTGCAGGCAGCTAAGAAGCCGTAGTCTAGGGCATATGGAGGTGGTGGGATTTCATACCTGCTATCTGAGCTCCTGGTGGAGGTGGCAGATGGGCACTCTCAAAGGAATTGGCTTCAGGACACTCCTGTGTGTTCCCCAGGATATGGGAAGAACCTAGATGATTGGTTTAGCACTTTGAAATGACTCTGAGCATGCAGCAGTGAGGCAAGCGGGAACTCCAAAACCTGGCCTCTGCCTTGTGGTCTGAAGTTGCATGTATGGCAGCAACTATTTCAGCAGCTTTTAATATTTCTCCCATCACCACCAAAAACATTTAATCTGCATGGCTGAAACTGTAAAGCCTTTTTTTTATTATTTTTTTTTTTATTTTCAGGTTTGCTTTATGATTGCCTCTTGACATAAAACATAGAAAGCTTGAAAGCAAAATCACATTTTAGGTGATATGAAAAAGAGACTGGAAGTAATAAGTACTGTTTCTTAATGGGGTGCTTTCTTGCTGCTGGCTTACTGTAAATAACCCAAGTGACCAGAGCTGGCATTCAGTGTCAGATCCCAGCTCTGTTGAATAGAATGCCATGATATCATTAAAACATATAAATTAAACCAATGATCTGTCTCTTCTCTCATATTGTTTTAGTTTTAGTGTAGTCATTAGGCATGATTACAGCTCTGCTCTCACCAAAGGCTTTTCTTATTAATTTCAGTTAATTTTTAATTTTAGTTTGTTAATATTATTAATATTTAGTTTATTAATTTTCAGAACAACAAATTGTTCACAGACTTTAAAGGTAATACTATTTCCTTGTACTGGTTCAGATAAAAGATAATCAGGCAGAGGTCTAAATTCTTAAAGTTATTAAGGGCAATATAGTCTCAGAGGGAATGAGAAACCTATATTTAGCCCTTAGCATTTAAAGTTTAGTCAAACATGAATAATTTTGATTTCCACACAGACTGGATCACTAAAATATCTCAACAGTCAGATTTTTAAGAGAAGAAATAAATTTAATACCAAAGAATTTGGTAATTCTTCCTTGAAATTTGTGTTACAATGGTCAAACTGTCAAAAAATATTGACATGCTGATAGAGACATGTCTTTCCATATAGCATGCAGACTTCCAAAGTACAGCCCATGTCTCCATTGTCTTTAAGGACAGCATCTGGGAAACCTTCACCTAGCACACACAGTCAATAATAGAAATGTGGAAATGTGCTATAACCCTTTCATTTGTATTAGGTTTGCTTGGCAAGGCTGTGGGGCAGGAGGGGCATCTCAGGGGTGGCTTCCATGAGAAGCTGCTGGAAGCTTCTTCCCCCATGTCTGGCAGAGCCAACGCCAGCTGGATCCAAGGTGGACCCATCACTGGTAGAAGGGTTTCTGGGATAATGTATTTAAGAATGACGGAAAAAAACTGGGATGCATCAGCAGCCAAAGAGAGGAGTGAAAAAATGTCAAACAGCTCTGCAGACACCCCAGGGTCAGTGAAGAAGGAGGAGGAGGTGCTCCAAGCACCAGAGCAGACATTCCCCTGAAGTCCATGGTGAAGAGTGTGGTGAGGCAGATGTGCCCCTGCAGCCCATGGTCCATGGTGAAGCAGATTTCCACCTGCAGCCTGTGGAGGACCCCATGCCAGAGCGGGTGGATGTGCCAGAAGGAGGCTGTGACCCTGCGGGAAGCCCACACTGGAGCAGGTTCCTGGAAGGAGCTGTGACCCCACAAAGAGGAGCCCACATCAGAGCTGGTGCAGAGGTGGCTGAGTCCCTCACTTCTCCTCAGATTCTCCTCAGGGTGGGACCAGGAGGAAGCACAGCGTGTCCCCCACAGGCTGCTGTGTCTTGCGGGTACAAACCAGCTCCACAAGCAGCAAAGAGACCTTGGCTGGCAGCTCCCCAGCAGTGTTGCTCCAGGAGAAAGCTGCACCCACAGGGAGGCTTCAGGGGCACGAGCAGGTGTTATACAGCATCATCCTTACAAGAATTGCAGGTGTTGATGGCTCTGATCACCCTGATGTGATGCATCTTTCATTGTTTTTTTAGGTGGAAAGAGAATCTGCAAAGTTACTGGTAATACATGAAACTTTTATGACTGAGATCATAAGATGGAATTTTGAAAACACATAGCACATAATTTCTGCCCTGTTGCTGTACACAGATGACTGAGCAACACTAGAGTGGGCAGAGAGCTGGGTATTTTCAAGCCAGAAGCCTGTGAGTTTCTGCAGTACCTACAGAACCTACTCATGGGACACCTCAACTGCAGCTCCCCGAGGGTTTGTGAGGATGCAGCTGAGATGCTGTGGCCATAACACATAAAAAGAAAAATGAACAGCCCACACTATCCCACATTAGTCATTATGTAATCATATCACACCCATCTCATTTGCTTTGCTGTGGGACACCAGGCCTTAAAAATAAGTGAGAATATATCATATATGGTGATTTCAGCAAAGTTTTTGACATTCATTCTCATATCATTTTAAGAGAACAAGATTTACATGTAAGTCTTATAAAGCAGATACAACATTGCCCAGAAATCACAGTATTTACAATTTGGCTTGTTTAGTAAGCAATTCCCTGGGAAAATCCAGAGGTATATAGAGTTTAATTCTGCAAGGGTCTGGTATTATTTAATATTTTCCTTAATAGTTGGTGTGAACAGTAAGGAATAATATATTGGTTTTTAAGTTTTCAGATAATGTGATGATCAGAAGGACTTGGGGAGGAAAGAAAATTACTGGAAAACTTACTAGTTTGGAAAAAAGAGGTGAAAATGGAATCACAGAATCACAGAATTAGCTGAGTTGGAAGGGACCCACTAAGAACATTGAGTCTAACTCCTGGCCCTGAGCAGCACCATCCCCAAGAGTCACACCGTGTGCCTGAGAGCACTGTCCAAATGCTTCTTGAGCTCTGTCAGGCTGGTGCTGTGACCACTTCCCTGGGGAGCCTGTTCCAGTGTGCAGACATCTTCTGGGTGAAGAAGCTTTTTCTAATACCCAACCTAAACCTCCCCTAGCAGAACTTCAGGCCATTCCCTCAGGTCCTGTCACTGGGCATCACAGAGAAGAGACCAATGCCTGCCCTTCTCTTCCCCTCATGGGGGGGTTGTAGCCTGAGATAAGGCCAATAAAAACAATAGAAAAAGGAGGTGTAAAATATTACATTTGGACTGAAGTAATTTGAAAGACATGTACAGACCAAGATTAGGTACCTTAACCTTGATTGGTTAAGAATCACTTCTCCTGAAAAGTCCCGGAGATTTGTGAGATGACTGTGGTTCATCATTGGTGTGTTATCCCAGAATAGACAAGTACACATGGAAAACTAGAGAGAAATCTGCAGGATGTAGGACCTATGATTTTTATTTGTACTAAGACCTCAGCTGGAGCTCCATGCCCAGATTCAAGTATCAGACTCCAAGGGAGATCTGGGCTAACTGGAGACATCTTAGAGTGACAGGAATGGTCAGAGGTCTGTGAGACGTGGAAGACAAGGTGACGTGAAAATGATAACCTGAAGAAGACAAGGTGATGAGAAGTGGGAAAGAAAACAGATAGGAGATTATAACAGTTTTGAAAATATTAAAAAATTGCACAAAAAAGAAAAGAAAAATCTGTTCTTCATCTCAAAAGAAGGTTAGGGAGAAGTAGAGTGTCTTAATATGCCAAGGAAGCTTCAGGTTAGATTTCAGGGAAATTCTTTTTTTGCTGAAGCTCAAGAATAGGTTTTCTGGTTGTGGAGTATGCATCACTGAACGTCTTATACAAACAGGTAAGACGGACATCTGTCAGAAATGGCTGAGTGCTTGATCCAGTCTTGAGGCAGAACAGTAGGTAGCCACTTCTCAAGGTGCTTTCCAAATTAATTTCATTTGCTTGTGGTCCTGCATTTGAAAATCAACCACCAGCAAACACCTTCTCTGTGAATTGTTATAAACCTGTCAGTAATTATTACTACCTTTACTGAGCCATGAAAAATAATTTCCTCTTTAATTTCAAAAAGCAAATTAGTGTAAAGATTATTCTTGCTTTTACTGTGTATCATGACTTGTTGATGAGCATTAGTGGCTAAATATAAGCTTGACCCATCCAAAAATGCAGAAGTAATATTTTGACACAGCTTTAGAGTGAGATATTTTGATCAGTCTCTATGTTCAGTCCTCTTTGATTAGGGTCAATGCATTCAGGTACACAGATATTTAGCTCCTGTTGACTATACAAAAGAAAATTGGAATCAGATACCATTAAATTGAGTAGTCAAAATTATTTTTTTAAATAGAATAAGAGATAAATGATATTTTAATAGCATTGCTTTGCATTTCAGTGTCAGCTGAAGTAATTTCCTGCATTCAGGCTATAAAGAAATGAGAATGCCTTCATTTTAAATAAAAACCCTTGAGATCAAGTGCATAATATAGGAGATTTTTAAGTCCAATGAAAGTTTTAAGAAGGCATTGAGGATTATCCATTTGGAAGCCCTTCTGGAGAAGAACTCCTCAACGTATTCTTCTTGGTTGTTTTCTGGTCTTTTTTTTTGTACATGTTTCAGGTCCTCGAGCATTGAGTTGAGCATAGGGATCAAAGTCATGTCCCATTTTTTGAAGAAGTTTTCCGTTTCGTCTATTGCCTGAAACTTCACTCCTCTAGCCCTAGGCTCAAGGAGGGTTCATCCTATTTCTCTTTCACATCCTCCCAGGTGTCAATATTGTCCTTGGTTATCCAGTACTCTCTGACAGCAATACCCTCATTACTTTAAATTACTCTTTGCAGATAAAATTTCTCAAGATCTAGTGAAGTCTCCAACTGGAAATCCAGTAAGGAGCTGGTTTGCTACCATTTTCCAGTTCTAAACCTTGCTACTGTACACACTAAACCATTATAATGAGGCATTATATGAATGTGACAAGGATATGTTATTTACATAGCCATTAATTAACACTTTAGAAGTTTTCCTCTTTCCTGCCCTTAACTTACCCTTCCATTAAATTGCAATTACAAAAGCAGAAGCCCGTGGTAGTATGTCTAAACAGGTAAGCCCCAAAAATGAGGTTGCAGACAGGGTTTTTATTGCAGCTCTTCAGTTTGATTCAGAGTAAAGGAGATGCCAAAAGAGAATTGAAAGAAAAAATTGTTTTTCAGTCTCAAGGTTGTTTTCGTAAAAAGAAAACACCTACTTTGGAATTCCTAAGGCTCAACTCTACATTGAAAGCAAGGTTTAACCAACCATTTCCTTGCTTAGTGTTGCTCTGCAAGCCTTTGATTAATTGATTCAGCCTTCTACTTACTCAGGTGACGAATGAAGGGATTGCCACTTAAACCAAGGGATGGGGAGAAAGATCCTTCTTTCTGAGAAACTGAAATGGAAGAGCAATTTTACAGTCAAAAAACAAACAGGGTTATAATTTGGGAACAAATCATTACACAAATGCTTTATGACAATTATTAGTGTTTGGATTGTGATGCTATTTTTGTGCTATCATTAGTGAAACAAAATGAAAAAAACCTACAATATATTCTTTTTGGGGGGGAAAGCTAATAATGATCCATATTTCCTTGTGAAGAAAGGAGAATATCCAAAGAGACTATCCAAAAATGAAACAGAACACTCAAAGATGACATCAAAGGACAATCAAGTTAATTGGAGGTCAAATCCTGAAGCTCTAAATTAATTTTTTAAAAAAGTAAGCATTGCCTAATGGGTAACCACTAGATTAGAAGAGACCATTTTGCTTTGCATGAATCCTTAATTCTTGTACCTCTGGATGACTGTGGCAGCGAAGGTGCAGAGATCTGGCATCCAGCTCCTCACTGAATGCTGAAGGGAGATGAGGATTTCAGTTTCCCAGGCGAGGGAAGGAATTGAGTTTGGCTACAAGAGGTACCTACAGAATCTGTGTCCAAAGTACTGGGTCACGCCACCTGAAATAGTCAAAGTGATTTACTCAGAAACATGAGACAACACACACTCAAAACTGGGTTCAAATAGAGGCGTCAAAATTCTTCTGAGGTTCAATCTGCAGTCCTTGATCAGGTTTCACCTGAAACTTACACATCCAGAATTCACCGTGAAATGTCATAGTAGTTTTTCAGATATTGAAAGGCAGTTCTTTGCGTATTTGGAGAAGAAAAATGGCATGACTCATACTGAGAATGGAACATGGAAAATGCCTGATATTCTGAATGTATCTATACAGAGTTTTGTCTTATTTTACCAAAGAGGAAGCACCAGCCTGGAATGAATTTTGTTGTTTTGATCATTTGAACATCAATTACATGAATGGAAAGGAAGTTTAAACATTAAGCCAAATCAGTTGAATAAGGCTGCTCTATTAGGAATAGGAAGCATTTTCATAAAACCATTGAATGGTTTGGGTTGGAAGGGACTTTAAAAATTAACTAGTTCCAAAACCCCTCACGTGTGCAGGGACCCCTTTCCCTAGACCAAATTGCTCAAAGCACCATCCAACCTGGCCTTGAACACTTTAAGAGATGGGGCAGCCACAGCTTCTCTGTGCAACCTTTTCCAATGTCTCACCAACCTCCAAGTTGAGAATTTCTTCCTAACACTCAACCTAAACCACCTTTCAGGTTAAGTCCATTCATTCCCCCTTGTCCTATCATTACATGCCCTTGTCAAAAGTTATACTGTTATACTGGAGCAACTCGAAAAGCCTAGAGGATGGAATCACACAGCAGTTGACACAGATGACCAAATCATTGATCAAACACATCAAGCATAGCTCTCAAAATGAAAAATAAGGGTGTATTAGTGTACTTTGAATAGGAAAGGGAGGGAGTGTTATAAAGGAGGGCCTGCTTCACAGCAAAGCTCAAGCCCTGTTTCCCTGACTGGGCGTATAGCAGAGCACAGGGGATGATGGCTTTTTGGGAAAAGGAGAGCAGGAAGTTTGCTTTTGGTCCACAACTGAGGAGCACAGCAATGAAGAAGAGCGGAATTTGAAGCTGTTCTTCTGCACCTTAGAGGACGCCATCAACAGAAAATTAGTTTATCACTTCTTCGCATGGTGGAACAAACGTTTTAGAGAAAACTGGACAGATTCTGAAAGAAAAATATCGCTGCGTTAATGTAATGCGAATGGCTTGGAAATGAGAGAGAATGGGAAACGTCGCGCCTCGGAAAAGTACCAGCAGAGGTCAGCACAGCCGGGAGAATGGAGCAGCTGCCGCCGGGATGCTGCTGCTGCTGCTGCCGCCGGGATGCTGCTGCTGCTGCCGCCGGGATGCTGCTGCTGCTGCCGCCGGGATGCTGCTGCTGCTGCCGGGATGCTGCAGGGCCCTTCCCTCCAAGAACTGGAGTTACTTCCTACCAAGTGCGTGAGCGGCACACTCCATCCTCTGGTGTGGGACAAAACAGCAGCAGATACTGATGTTTTCTTTATTCTGGCCTCGTATATGCTTTCCAGGTTCAAGAAGGTGGCTTGACATAGCACTTTGGATAAGAAAAAACTCCCACCTGAATTCTTTCATAGCAATAAAATTTCCTCTACTATTCATATAAAATGGAAAAAATCTCATTTGTCACTCTGTTAAGACACCCATCCTGCCGCACCTTTTTCTTTCACAACACTGTTTCTCACTGAACATTGTAGACATAAGATCATTCATCAGACTTAATCAGTAAAACCCTCCTTCACGGAGCTGTTTCTTCCAGGAAAGCTCAGTTTCATGAATCATTTTATATCTGGATTACTTGATTCAAAACTAGTGCAGAAAACTGGATTTCCTTAATGTAAGGCGATACATCACACCTGTCTCTCTGGAGAATAATGCTGGAACTTGGGTTCCTTCCAGACCAAATGATGGGAAATGCCAAAATACCCAATAAAAAAGGGAGGTCAGATGCAGAAACATGGATAGGGCTTGCTTCACATCATTATGAAGTAGAGCAGTGCTTGTAAGAGAACGTTGGTTATAGCAGAGTTGCGTGAACCAGCAGTTATTGAGATATGAAATAATTAATAACCATAGTGATGTAAATCTTTAAGTAGTGCCAGTGATATCATGCCAGTGATTTCCTAGCTAAAAAGAACTGCAACAGATTGAGTGCTTTGCTTAAAATGATGTGTATTCTTTTCTAGATCCAAAGAGTCTGGATTTCTGTAATATTTAATATTTGCACTATCAATGGAAACTTGGATTTGTGTTTCTCCAAAATAAAGTATGAGACACAGGAATTTTTCATGTTGTATGAGGCTGGGGTTTTCTGAAGAATTGGTAGGAACATCCAAGTGAAATTGTATTTCATCAACTGGGAGATATAGAACTGAGTAACTTTACACTGATGATAATCATCACTGGTGTCTCATGTAAAGACAGGGAAGAGAAATATATCCAGCATGAATTCTGTGCAAAGGCACCTGGGGCAGTTTCGGACCTGCTGCCAAACCAACATGGCATGATGCAGCAGTGGAAAGAGGTATGACATGTGCCTAGAAGCAGTAGAGCTATTTTAACTATGTTTTCTACCTCATTTGATGTTAACCAGCCCACAGCAGTATTATTTAGGCATGTGATATCTACATGACTAAATTGCTTGCTATTCCAGAACTTGTGCTTATATGGCACAAGCTTAGACAACTCTGGTATCTACTCTATTGCATACTATGGGCATCTTCCTCACTTAAGTCCCCAGGGAACAGAATTTACCAGCATCTGTAGAGATATAATTTCTTATAAGGTTGAGGTAGCTGCAAAATGGATATGGGGCTGCACTTTGTGCACCATTTTTTAAATTGGAGTATTTGTTTGGACTAACATGAAGTGGAAGACTATCTGCTATTGTTTTAAATATTGGTAAACCTGAAACACCCAGTGGAGAAATATCTAGGAGCAAAAACGTAAAGATATTTGTAAAATCTGTCCTCAGCATCCATAGAGAAGTTTAAGGGGAAGTCCTATGGGAGCAGGACTTCCACAGCTACATAGTCAGAGGGCTGGGTCAGACCATCAGATGGTGGAGTTGCAACCACAAAAATTTATACAAAATCTTTTACTGTAGGCTAAATCCATGATAAACTCTAACAACAGTAAGATTCTGGGTATTACCCAGGCACTGAAATGGTTTTGGACTACTGAACATTAACCATCCTCAGTTTTCTGACAAAAATTCCATTATTCAAGGTAATTGTTGGCAGACCCAGAGAGTGGAGGTCACAACAGCTGAAAGTGAGTTACAATGCCCTTGTGTGTGTAAAATGCATCACTTGTCCCTTTGTGTGGAAAGAAACACACAGAGCTGGATTTTTCTAATGCCAGTTGATGTTTAAGGCCTCAATTCCCTGATAGGAGTTGAACAAAGAAAATCACATTTTGAAGAAGTCATTTAAGTCATTTAAGTTTGAGACATGAAAAAACAATGCAGCTTATCACAGTTAGTTTTCTTTCTGTCTAAAATCAGTAATGTGCAGTGTTTTGGTTTTTTTAAATTTTTTTTTCTGTGACATAAACAGAATCAGTGTTTGTTTTATAATATAAAACTTCCTAAATGACAGAGATGATGAATAAGACCGAGGGTTAAAGAGAAGAGCTGTTATGTAACAGTAGGGCTCCCTCCTACCCTAAGAAGAAATAGGACATTTTTGGATAACCAAAAAACCATTAATGTGCAGCAAAATGGTTAATAAAATTATTTTCCCCTCTGATTTTTAGGCCTGCATGGGACTGGCATATTTGACAGAAAATGTTGCCTGTGAACTGTTATTACCGATATAAATAGTGGGGCAACCTCATATATTTCCGATAACCATTAATGTTATGTAGCTGGGTTTTATTGTAATACAAAATCCTTGCAACTCCTTAATACATAGAAAGGCATAAGCGAGTACCTCTGACCACAGAGAAGCACAGCATCACTTGTGACTACACAGCTAAAAAAGGTGTCTGTGTATTCCCATTATGTCCAAAAAGGAAAAACCCAATCTCATGTATCAAATGGAGTCAAGGATACTGCTTGACATGGATTAGTTTATATTAAAGAAATGTAGCACCATGCATCAGGGAACATTAGTGAAACCTGACCTCATCCATCACTGGCTTTCAGGCAAGTGTAGCCATATCCATTTGTTTCATGAAAATTCAGAACTGAGCATCCGCTTATACAGGGTAATCCTTGCACTGCATCATATTACACTAGACAGAAGCTCAGTATGATAAGTCATTATAATTTACTCCTGCTAAAATCAACACAACTGCCACTTACCACTCAGGCACTCTTGTTACACAAACTAATGCCAACAAAAACCCCTGAAACCTCAAAACCGCAAAATAGCTGTCAGTCAGGACATATTTATGAAGCACAGCCTTAGATCTCACCAGCATTTCTCACCAGGGAATATCACACAGGCTGAGTGTGTTTCTGGTGCCAACGCAGTGACATGAAATGACAATGCCAAAAAGCTGAACTTTCTCCCCTTGAACACACCCCCTGGCTCAAACCCATCACTGTGAGAACCGGGCTCAGTTGTGTTCAGATGGGCATGTCTCATGTAACTTTAAATCTTCAGAGTAGTGGCAGGGAGGTTGCATGGATCTGCAGCCTGAAAGGGCTGCAAATGCAGGCCATAGATGATGTCTTAGTGTCTCTAAAGTGATACTGTAAGAGTTTAGTCCCACCATTGATACCTTTGCTGATTTCAGAGTTCAGCCTGCTCTTTTCTGAGCAAAGGGTTTGTTGTTAAATAGATTAACAACACAAAGTGGTTGCCTTGGATAGAAAAAAAAAAAGTGATGCTGTATATAAAAGTATTCATGTGTCAGTCTTGGAAAAGTATAGGGTCAAACATCAAGGATATACATGGAAAGTTTATTCCATATTTTCTCATGTGAATGATATTTTTGGATCACGGCACTCACTTTTTAATTCCCCAACGTGCAGGTCTTTTTCCAAAAATCCATTCTTACCAGAATAGGCAGGGAGGGAAAGGGCCAGAGAGGCAGTCTCCTTGGGTTCCTGTTGTGAGAGGAGCTTGGATTTTCACAGTACGGTACATGCTGCTATGTAAATCATGTGCCTCAAGTTTTACCTCTGAGCCTTCTGGAATCTCTTTGTGTCCCTGAGTCAAGTAACTCAGCTTCAATCATCAAGGTACCTCAGAGAAAATTATAATAGGGCATTATTTTATAATTAAGAATGGAAATTCAGTCTCCCAAATGGTCGTGAAATTAATCCCTTTTCATCTAGCATTTCCAGAATGAGAAACTTAGTCTAATGCATCTCTTGACAGTAGCAACAAAATCATCATCCATCACTTTGCACCAGGGAAGCCCCTTCATTTGCTTCATTTTCAGTCTGGGAATACCATCTTCACACAAATGAATGAACACCAGAAAAACAGCCCTTCAGATAAATTGCCTCCTGGGGGTATATATCTTTAGATACTGCATTGCATTCATATATTAATATTATATGCATTACCTTTGCCATAAGATGAATACAGTCCCCCTACAGCAGAAATCACCCTCTATATATTCACTTAATGATCAGGATAAACCTGGTGCATTACATATAGTGTGGGAATTCTGATTGGAAACCAGGAAAATATCAGAGGAAGGGAAAATCTACTTTATGGTACTGAAAAGTAAATGCAATGGAATGTGCAGATGATAGTCCTACATAGACAAAAAACTCCTGTAACAATTTTGCACAAATACTAAACATACTTTCAATTCCAAATAACTTTAATATTTTCTCTATATGTTAAGTACAATGATGCAGTGATAAATTATATTGATGCCAGGAACCTTTCTAGAGAAAGAAAATAAAATCTGTTCCTTTAATTTAGCAAAGAAATTTTGCCCCATATTTATGTTTGTAGGGGAAAAAGACCCAGCCTTTTACTTACATAATGTTTGCTTTTTGCCTTCTAGGAAGATTATCAGTAAGATCTTTGAAAATAAAGCATATGACTGTTCCTTCAAACAACAGTAAGTTACAGATTACTGTAATTGGGTGTCAGATAGTCTTGGAAATATTTTTAAGGTAAAAATGTGGATGAAGGCTCAAGACAATTATAGCTTATTAAATTTTAAGCATTGCTTAATGGAATGCTGTCAATTAAGGGATTTTGATCTTAGTTTTATCACATAATTTCATCAAAAAGAAAAGATTGTCAGGCTTAAATTTTATGTTGAAGTAATTAAACTTCATTTATCTTAGAGAAAAGCAAGAGCATATAGAGGCTGATGTACAAACCTCTGGAAGACCCTGATTGTGTCAGCAGTAGGGGTTCAGAGCTGAAATGAATGTCTGTAACAGGCAGACCAGCATGGTCCTGGACAAAATCAGGTAGGGAAATATACTGTAAATTGAAGGAATATTGTTTTGAGGTAAAAAAAGTATTTTTCTCACATTCTTCATTCTATTTAGTTAGATGCATATTTATTGAGCACATATACTGCATTGAACAAAAGAGACTTCAGCTGAGGAATTTCCCACGCTTGGAAAAGAAAATCAGCCTACAGTCAAAAATATAAATATAAATA
>NC_031769.1:114901707-114951314 GCF_001522545.3 Parus major
TTTTTTTTCTCTAAAAAGGGACAAAAACTTCTTATGGGACTCAAGGGACTTCAAAACTTCTTATGGGACTTATGGGACTTCAAAGGGACTCAAACTTCTTATGAGTCTACAGGAGTTTTGATGCTTGAGTCCCAACACTAGGTTTAATAGCTGTAGTTGCAGCCTGTCAGTCTATGGGGTGCACTATTCACCTCTTTCACCCTGACAATCAGAATGCAAAACAGACATTTGTTTCAGCTGTGGTTTATATAGGCAAATACCAGGATATATTTCACTTTACACTGAGGGAAGCTGGTTTCATGTATTAATGGGAAATTCGGCAGGAATGGTCATATCACAGTAAGATATGGGTGGGTTATGGGTGGGATATGTGTATGCAGGGCCCATGGCTCCTGCATATGAAATGCAGGATTGGAATGGATTCTCAGGTGTCCAATCCCTCCATCAGATGGTAATTTTGCACTGAAGTTCAGTACAAATTTGATAGATTGCATTCTTTTTTAAATCAGGAATATTAAATGCAGAAAAAATTAATACCCTCCACTCCTGTACAGAAAACTGTTCTCATGTGCTGAAAAAACAAAAACACCTCTTCAAAACCTTTAAACAAGGTATTGCAGGATAATACAAAAATAATACAGCAATAAAACTTGGCATCCCCAAATAACTTGTTTCATGGCAATGCTCTTCAATCTCTCTTGCCTAAACATGTGTAAACAAAGGGATGCACCACTGATGATTTGATAACCAGCAACTCTGTCTTCAGGTTTCTCATTCCATATGTGAGAAATGGTTATAAAATATCACTGAATCTTTGAAAAACACTAAATCTTAGTTCAATTTACATCAGGAAAATGTAACTCCATGCTTCGCTGAGTGTTGGAGGAACGCATGCATCACCGTAGATGTGGAGTAGTCAGCAGTTGCTTTTCATGCTCTTTATTCTGGGGAAATGTTTTTCCAGGCATCACTTTTCATGAAAGATACTTGCCCACATGTATCATTCTGCAAAATGCAGAGTGGGTATAATAAATCATATTACCACAGAGAGATGCCACCACACATTACACTAATGAAATGCTACCTCATGATTTTTTTTAATACTGAGGAAAGGTAAATCTTCCACATCACTTAACATCATGGGAACAGCTTGGCAGTGAGCAACCTGGACTGGGAGAAATATTAATATTTAAAATCTTTAGCTAGAATAGCATACAAATAAAAAACATATAATTGTTTAGTTACAAATCTCTCAGTCTAAACAGTTAGCTGTTACACACTCTTGGTTATCTCTGCCAGAGGTAGCTGATGATGGAATTTTCCAATTCTACCAACTAATTTTGTCATGTGAATAGGGCATGGGATGAAGTCTTGTTGCCCAGAACACAAGAACACAAGAGCAGTTTTTTCAGTCCTCCCTCCCTCCTCTCTCTAGAAAGCCCCTATGACCACGTGGCTTTCTATGGGCCAGGCTGATGGTGCAGGAGAAGTGCTAAACTCTGGTTTATGGAATGAGGACACTGCTATATTTTGGTTCCTTTGAGAGACAGGTTCCCAGAGCTCACCAAGGCTTTGGAATAATTGGAATAATAGTAACAACAACAACAACAGCAACAACTCATAGCCCACAGGAACATAATCTTCAAAATTTCAAATGTTTTTGCATTATAATTTTTTGTGACCATGTTAAACTTCTCAAAAACTTTTGAAACTCTGGAATGGCCAGCAATTTTTAATTCATCCCATAGACTCAAGATAGTTCATAGTGCTCAAGATGATTCATGTGCATACTCAATGTCCACCTTTCCCCCCTGTGCCCCATGATAGACAAGATGTTGATTCAGTTGTGAATCTTCCTCATGACGTATAGTGAGGTATTTCAAAATGTCAAATTTAAAAAAAAAAAAAAAAAGGGATTTCAAATGTCATTTCTAGTTGTGAGATATTCTGAAAGGATTGTTTGTTTTCTCTATGGAGAGTTTTCATTGTTGCACCACTTAAACTAGAATTATTTCCTGACATGTCTTCCAGACTTCACATGAACAACCAGATATTTGCAGCTAATCTGACTAATTTGTTTCAGAATTCCTTAATCCACAGAAAGTTTCAGGGGACACAAGGTCTGGTATAACAGTCTTTCCATGCATGTAGTGAAGTTTGGCTGTTGGGCTTGACCCAGTAGCCCCTTTCAGGCAGTGTACAACATTTACTCTTCAAGTGCTTTAGACTTCCATTGCATTTAGCTGTCATTCTCTGGAGTCCACCAGGTTCTTGTGTCAGTCAAGTCCTGGGCTGTGCACAGTGCCAATCTTCTGTGGCACAGGGCTTGTGAAGAGACACCAAGACATGAATGGTCACTTACAAGAACACTTGTCAACACAGGTGCTTCAGCATCTGCAGACCATGGATGTGGCATTTCTTTCTGTCCACTAATGCACAGATTTTGCAGGCTTATCATACCCACAAATACAACTCTCATGTAGAAGCAGAGTATTTAAAAATATTGTTACTTTGAGTGTTGACCACATCTGTAAAAAGCAACCCTGAAATACATCATTAATGACACAGTTTCTTTTAACTCCAAAATTTTGTAGTACATTTATTCTGTTTGACTGCATTTAAAATCCCTCCAGGCTTTTCCTTTAAATAACTACAGGAAGCCTCTTCCTCTGATATTTTTACACAATAAAACTTTTGAAGAAGTTAAAGCCATAATATTGATATACTGATGCCTGCAGCACAGCAAACTACTTTCAGTAACAGCTGTCGGGCTCAGTGCTGCATCAGATCTCTTGATAGTGTTTATAATTTACTTGTTTTCCAAGACATTTCCAATGAATGCGGACAAGAATTTGAACAAATAACTCCTTTCTTTTCTTTCCCCTGTATATCCAAAATATCACTGAACTTGCCAATCACTGACTAATTTAATTTTTTTATTGGCCACATAACAGCAGAACTTGGACATGGCTAATATTGACAGGGATGTATCTGTCTTTCACTGTTGGATTTTATATCAGGCTGGATTTTGATATCTTGCCTATATAATAAATAAAAAATAAATATTTTAATAAAAATATATGTGTGCTTATGCACAAATATTCTTCCATATTTGAGGATTTTTCCACAAGTATAGTTTTCTTTCTCTTTTTCTTTGCCTTTTCTATCTTGCCACCACATATTACGTCACCTTGTTGAGCAGATATAAAGAATGCTTCACATTACTAAGAATCTATGAATGAGTCTTATTAGGGGAATTTAGGATTGCTATCACAAATTTTCTCAGAACATCACCATCAAAAGGAAAATCACCTTCACTGCTGACTGAGACCAGTGTAGACAAAGAGAGAGACAACATGTGACAGTGCGAGATTAAAGACTTTTTTGGTGATCCTACTCTATGGCTCTTGGTTGGATTTATATTATCAGAAGAGGCCTCAGCTCTTTCTCACCTCTGTGCTGCCTGTTGGTAGATCTCAGTTAGTCTTCCTGAAGCCCAAAGTTACAAAGTGCAAAGGAAAGCAGTCTCTCATAACAATGGTGTTAGACTCTCTCAAGTCTAGCTCACTTATCAATAGCATTGTCTCACAGATTAGGAAGAAACCTAAGAGAAAACAACCTACCCACTGATATTAGTAGGAATAATAAGATATTGTGTACTTTTTTCTTTCATTTCAGTCTGTGAGCATTCTTATTGGAGTACACATTATTATTAATGTCTAAATTCTATTTCTAGGCATATGACTGGAAACTCATTCAAGTGATGACTGCAAATGATCCTTGGAAAACAGTCTCAGGGTTACCAAGAAAACTGAGGAATTGTCCAAGTCCAGCAAGTTTGCAAGAAAATATGAAGATCGGATCACAAGATGAAGGGGTTTTGTGAAGTTCTGGGTCCTCTTCTTATTGCAATCAGCACAGTAATTCAGGGTTTTTATTACGGCAATAATACTGAAACCTGTCACTTGCTATTTCTGTCCCAGTGAGATGCATGTCACTTATCTTAAAAATTTACAGATTACCCCCACACATCCGTATAAGAGTCAAGAAGATCTCGAACTATTGCAGCTGCTTGAAGATGAGCCATGATGTGATACAGGCACCTATGGAACAGCTGGAAGAGGTGTGATGACAAGGTAAAGTCTCATATTGGCTGAAAGTTTGTGGCAAACAACAGAGGTAGTTCCTCTGGTTCTATCCAGGCTGTACCTTGTCTTTGACTTCCCAGCAGCATTTAAACCCAAAGATAAATTAATGCCCACAAGCAAGGAAGAGGTCACACAGATCATGCTCTGCAGTAATAGAGCTTTACTGCCAGCTTTACTGGATGATTTGGCCAAGACCTGAGCTTTTCCCTAAGAGGGATAGGCCACCAATATTCCTCAACTCTATTCTTCCACTTACACCTGCTTCTTTGCATAACTTCAACCTTACCATAAAGCTGCTGGGAAGGATTATTCAGTGAAGAAATGTTTGTTTTCCCTATGGCACACTTCAGACCTCAACAGTTATTCAGAAATACCTGAATGGCCCACATTCATTGCCATGTGGGAGATGGCCATACATGTCTGTTAATGAGTTTATGATTTCAGATTTAGTTTCCATCTCTTACCTCTCTATCTGCTGTTCATAATAATGAGCTCAGGGACCTGATTCACTGGGAGGAGGGGAATCCCTTAACATTTTTTTATCATTCCCACTAACAGAAGTAGTACTGGGACATAATTGTGCATGTAATCTCAGAGGTGTTTCTGCTGCATTCTTTCAAACCAGCAAAGAGCAAATTTTCAAAGATATGAGGAAATCTCTATTTGTTTCCCACTTGGAGAGAAGCAGAATGGTCTAAAGTCAAAAAGTTTTTGCATCAATCCTTTTGGGGAAACTTAAAGTAAATCTGAAACCTCTTTGAAACTACAGAAGCATATTTCAAAGGAAGAGGTCAAAACCAGCAGAGAGCACAAACATACCACCAAAGTATAAATTAGACACAACTTTTGCTAAAGCTATAAAGGGGGAAAAACACAGCTTTAAAAATGGCCTTAATTATGTCTTGCTTCAGCTCAGATTGCTTGCACCCCTAGAGGGAAGAATGCCTGATATAAAGAGGAGGTCTTGTTGTATTTGTAAAGATTGCCATTGTTTGGAGTGATTCAAAAGATGAAAAGGAGCCCAGTGTGAGAGAAACAAGAGAGATCACGCAGTCCAACACCACTGAAAAGGCTTAGGGAGGCAAAGATGTGATTTCTGGGCATCATGCAATTTCTGAAATAACATCTGTTCCAATTAACCTCTTGTCCCTGAGACTCTGAGCTCTCCATGAGGCTGAAACACAAGGTAGTTATCAAGCTGTCCCCTGGCTGACAGTCCATGAGGAGAACAGCACCAGCAGCCAACTCGGTGGGCCCTAGCAAGGTGAGATGCAAGGCTTGCCATCCATGAGGAAAGACAGCAAGGAAAATAACAGCAACCTCCAAATGAGAAAACTCTTCTGATACACAAGTCATCCTGGACCATACCTTACTATCAGGGCTCAGTTTATGTCCAGGAACCATCTTTGAGACAAAGCAAGACTAGACTTTAGATGCCATTTAAAAAAAAAACCAAAAAAAGAACATCCTCCATTGTAGGAAAAAAAGGAGAAAAGCAATTGCTAAAATTATTTTTGTATCCTGAACAGTTTTTGAAACACTGCTTTCAAAATCACAAAAACCAAGGAGAAAGAAATGGAAAGCATGAGGTAACTCTAGGTTACTCAATATTTGAGACAAAAAAAGGCATTGAAACACTACTAGGAAATATGGCAGCATATGAGATTTAAAAGAGGAAAAACCCCAGTATGTCTAAAGATTCATGTAACAGGCCATGTTCAGCATTCAGGAAAACTGATTTGTCAAATAGACAGCTTCTTAAAAGAAAGTAGTGAAGGGACATCTATCCCAATCCTAGCCCAGGGTATATTCCTCTGTAAATCTTTATAGCTGCTCACATAGTTACCGGGGGGAACCTTGGCTTTTAAAAGCACAAACCCTTAGTGTGTGCAAATTCTTACAACAAAAATCCAAGAAGGGAAACTATCCAGGTGTGTGTGTAAAGATTTGTGTGAATTATGAAGGTTGGTGGGAAAGAGGCCTTCCAATCTGGAGTCTTAATGCTTGAGTTTATAAACTGTTACAGATACTATTTACTCACCTTGTGCTGCACTTTCCAAATCTGGAATTTTTGTATTGCTGTTTGCACTGAAGTTAATGGGAATTAAGGCCAAATGTATTGGAACAAGATTATGCAATTGTACAGTTTCCCAAACTCAGGCTAACTCCAGGAGAGAGGTGTTTATCACAGGAAGAAAACGTGGAAAGTGTAAGTCACTTCATGACAGTGAGTACCTCTTTCCCATTCACAAACACTGAGTCCCCTGCACTGGCTGACCCCAGTGTATGCCCATTTTTTGTTCTCCTGTGGGCTTTATGCTTTTGTATCTGGTGTGTTGTGAAGGGTCAGGGATTTTCCCTCAGATGCCCATCTCTAGTTCTTCAAGGAGGAGCTACAGGGCTTGCTTCTGTAGGCGATCCTCTTGTCATTACTGGGTGTGTTTTATCACCATTGGTTTTGCTTCCAAACACTGCTCTAACAAAAATGTGTTCTGAAAGCATCTCCCCCATGATGTCAGCTCTCTGGGTGATAGGAATGCATCCCTCATGTGACTTTATCACCTGTATGTCAATAACTGCAGTAGGAAACCAGGTCTTCTTCTTGCTGAATAACTATTCTCAGTTGTGAGACTCCTTCTCTGGTGTAGTGATCATCTGTGTTTGAAAAGGAAAACCCCTATGCACTGCCCTTGTGGAGTCAGAGAGGATTTGCTGTCTCATTCCACTGATGTGTTAGGTGTGGGATCTCACTTCTGCTCTTACCCTGTGGAGATGACTAATGACTTCCAACAGCTCTAAATAACACCTAAGCTGGTAAATCTCCTGTCTCCTTCAGCTTTGCTGCCCAGAATATGCAGCTGAGCTGCTGCCTGAACAAACACCTCAGTCAGGACATATTAGAATGTGAT
This sequence comes from Parus major, assembly GCF_001522545.3. NCBI lineage: Eukaryota > Metazoa > Chordata > Aves > Passeriformes > Paridae > Parus > Parus major. The sequence goes on from NC_031769.1 coordinate 114,908,765, forward strand.
CTGTCAAACGGCAGTTATACAATGGAAATATTAATGTTTTACTGTGCTGCTGCAGGGGCTATTTTTGCTTTAACTGAAATGATAACATTTGCCTTGGACATGTTCCCAGGAAGAGGATGGCTGCTCTTTCAGCCTTTTGTTTCACTCATGCACAAAGAAATTTTCCCCAGACCACAGGGTTACATCTACCCAAAAAGAGCACTTACTTAAAAAGCTACCTTCACACACAGCTCCTTTATTGCCTTCAGTTCAGTACACACATGACCTTTTTCTCTTGGTTTTTCTCAGGAAGAACAGGGGTGATCTCGCTACCTTGTTTGCTACAGCAATTCCAGGAAGAAGAGGATGCACATTTTATGAACAATAGTGGTTTTACCAAGGGTACACCTTGCCCAATGGTTAAAACAGTCATTGCAAATTCTTCCTCTTCATGTTTTTAATCACTTTAATCTGGTTAGAGGTCTTCACCCATTCTGCTGATTTACATCCACTAGTAGTTTTGCATCCCATGAGTAGAAATTATTGAAATTACCATGTGATTACTAATGAGTCACAATGAATTATTGTCAGTGTGTTAATTTACAAATCTCTCTGAAATTCACCATGTCCACTAGTAAATATCTGGTTTTGATAATGTGACTCTTTTGTCTGGATGAAAATTTGAATGGACTATGTTAAATTCTGTTTTTAAAAATAATATTTTTGTTATTAATGGTATTTTTACAAGCGCTAGTGAAGCATTGGTTGGCAATAGGCAATAGTTAACGTACCACAGAAAGTGTTCTGGGAACTGATTAAATTCCTCAGCACTGGAGGATGACAGAATCTAAGTGGAAAATGTTTCTGCACAATGCTGAACTGTGGAAAAAGCCTAGGAAGATTTTGGCACTGTGAATGACCTTAGATAGTTACAAGGTAAGTAAACAATGCATAAAAGCAATAAAATCCATCCCTTTCAGCAGCTGGTAAGCGTTTTGTTACTTAGCCTGAAAATGTTAGAGTGCCTAAATCCTACCTACATCTGAGGAGACTTGATCTCAAATCACTCCCTCCCCAGTTCGCATAGGTACTCGGTCAAACTGGCAAGGTGTAGTCTGCCCAGAAAGTGACTCATTCTCCTTTATTCTTGGCAAATGGGGTGTATTTTGTGTACAATGTGTCAATATTCACTGGAGCAGGGCTGCACACCTAGAGCTTCTCCTTCCCTAACCTCTAGACTGTGGAGTGCTGCCTCTGGATCCAGTTCCAGCACAAATCCTATTTATTTATGCTGTTCAGATTGATAGAACTTCAATAGAAAGACAGACAGTCACATTCATAAATGTGTTATATGGTCTGGTTGAGACCCTCTGCTTAGAAGAGAAGAGACATCAGATATCTGGAGGTAAAAGAGGGAGTTAAAAATAAATGTCCTTTGACCCATGATATCCCAGTATCTGGCTAGCCCATTATCCTCTAAACTACTTGGGAAAAAAGGCTTTCATCAGCTCTGGCTCTTTGTCATCTGTAGGAGCAGATCTGAGAATTCCTATCAGCCTCAGTCTGCAAGCATTACTATTACCTTGTAACTGCTGTGGCTTGGCTATAAGTTAGATGATTTAGTGCTGAATCCTCCCACACTCATTTTCCAAGATTTCTGGGTATGTAATTAAGTCAGCTCTGTACATTCTGCACCTGAGATGAGCACCTAAGTATTTGGCACAGCAGTTCTCCTCACCACAGTACTCATGCCTTTTGTTGGATCTGTTTGTCACCTTCTAAATTAGGTAGTTCTCTTTGTCTAGCAGCAGTAAATGTCTTTGGCAGAAACATAGGTGCTAGGCAACTGAGAGGAATTTTTCAGACTTCAGATCTGAAAAAGGCAGCAAGACGCCTGTCCTTTAGTGGCTGCTGATTAGAGATGCTGCTCTTTAAACACCACCAAGAACTGCTCAGTAAAAGAAAATGTCATGATTTAGGTCCTTGCAAAATATTTTTGAACAGATGTCTGATGAATACACCCAAGGTCAGAAAGTGTGAATAAAATCACAGCATCTTTTGCTAGGTGGAGAGCAGTGAATCTGGAGCACAAGCAGTGTAGAATACAACTATATCAGAATCACTCAGTGTGAAAACATAAGGATGATTCAATAGGTAGAAGGAGGAACCAGCCCTTAAAAGAAAGTACAAAAAGCAGTCAAAAGCCACAGAAGGGGACAAAATTCCCAAATGCACTTTAAGAAAGATATCATTTTAAATCTGTCTGATTTCTGCATTTGAGTCACACACAGGATCTGGATGCCCTTGAGCTATGACGTGGATGATTATTCTTCCTGCTGCTATCAGCATATCCAAGGTCAGTTGCTCTGCTTCATCTCAGCTGGGTCAGGAAGGCATTGCTGACTCACAATGCTCCAAGAAAAGACTGCAGGGGTGTGGGGGTGGTGATTAGGGGCAGGTGAAGTCATGGAATCCATTATAGCAGCTACAAGGCTCCTCAGTGAATGGCCTGTGGCTTCTTATGTCACTGCCTAGAGCTTTACAAGATCCCCCAGTGTAACTCTTCAGTCACTCAAAGCAGATGACCACCCAGGACAGAGGTGGGTGGATATGCACAGTCCTCCTGTGCCACTGCAGCAGGACAGGGGCTAGGGCCACAATGGACAGCTTTTGTGGCTATGGTTTTCTGCTGGGGCCAAACTATGTGGGGTGGGTTTATCTTTAGGACTACAGCATTGTGCATGCACAGGATCTGCTGACTGCAGTGTCTGTCCAGCATGCTGGAATCAGTTCAGCCCTGTGGTGCCTCTTGGATGTGATAGGGAGCTTTACAGCTGCCACAGTCCAGAAGGGCTGTGGGATGAGATGGACTTAGGAAACACCAGTGCAGGGGTGAGGAACCCTTTTCTTTCTTTCTCAAAGAATGGAATGAAGAGCATCAAAAATTCCTTCCTACTTCAGGTCAATTGTGTTTCTCAAGTTACTCAATTTTCCCTCATAAAATATCAATGTAGGGCCTTGCACCAGGACCCGTCATGGACAGCCAGAATAATTCTCACAATTACCTTCAAGATATTTTAGCTGATATTAAACTAAGCCTGTGTAAACACGGGGCTCATACAATTAAATTATCCTCTGAGAGACAGTGTTAGCTCTTAAGGAAGGTTTCCCATACATATAGCTCTGTTTTGAGTATGCCCTTAGTAGTTAGTGATACAATTTGCAACTTTTCCTTCACTGAAATAAATGGACTAATTTGTCTCTCTTGCCTTTCCCCAGCTACTTTCACATGGTTTGTGGGAATATTAATATATTTGAGACTTCCACCCTTTTTTTTTTTTAATTGGCTTGAAACTAAGTTAACATTTTCCACGTCTTTAGAAGGGCAAAGGACAGACAGATAACAGGACCTCTTAAGTTTCACTGCCCTTGGAAGTGAGACTAAAAGAGCTATTTCTTTTTCCTAGCAGTCTTTAAGGGATTTCATGATGAAAGAACATGCCTGGAAAGGTAAATAATAAAGAAACTGTCATAAAAAGCAATGGCACTATTTAGAAAACACAAGGTGAAATAATTCCCCCATCCAATTTGCTTCCCTCTGACTGGTGATGTGTCATATTTATGCAGGGAAATGAGGTCAGAAAGGTCTGAAAAAGGTCATAATGGCTCACATATGAGACATTTTTTATAAATGTCTTTTTCTCTTTTATAAGTAGATTATTAACTCCCTACATACCATAAAGAAAAGAAGATCTTGGATCTGAGTGGGAACTTCTCAAAGAAGGGATGGACCAGAGCCTGTGTTAATGGATCCCAAGCCTAAAATTTAGAGTATTCACCCAGGACTGAGAACAACATGAACACAAAAAAAAATATATATATATATATGGTTGAAACTTGGCTCTATCAGACATTTTTGAAAGATTTTGGACGAAATGTTTTGTTTCCAGGTACTTTTGTTGCACACTGCACATTTCTCTCCAGTTGTGAACAGCTGGGTGCTTTGGGTTCATTTCCTCCTGGTAGAGCTCTGGCTGCGGGGCCTTGCACTAAAGGATTTATTCACATCGCCATAAGCTTAACAGTGTTAGTGCCTCTGATCTGGAGCTCTGCAAACAGACCAGCCCTGGCATTCCTTTTTGTTGAGCAGGAAATTCAATCTCAAAACCAGCAGGTTTTCATGCATAGCTTGTGTCGGTGTGCAGAAGGGAGGGATTTTTGCTTGCCAATACATGTGTGTATCCATACCCCTGGGCAGATCAGTATAGTCAGAGTACACTATCAAATTCTGGCTCCACTCTAAGCTCTCATGCAAACAGAAATTTACCAGGAAAATTGAACAACTATAACTACAGGAGAAGAAAATATCTGTGAATAAAAATTCAGTGTTGAGCTATAGTAATTCAATTTGATATATCCTCAGCTTTCTCTTTTGGGGTTTTAAACCCCTTTCAGTGGTCCCAGGACTGCATCTCTCACCTCCTCTGCCTCCGAAGCAATGATGTTTTGTGAGTGACTTGGTATTGTAGTCGCTGATAGCATTCATGGCAGGGCAGTTCCTGGGGTTGGCAGGGTTCACCTCTGAAATTTTTTCTAAGTCAAAGGCGACATAAGAGCTTCCAAGCTTCTGTCTAGGGTAGAACTTGGACAATAGAAGGAGAACACATTTAAAATCTTCATTCTTTTGCTTCCCAAGGGAGGAAAATGGGCTGAATAAGGACAGTAGAATCTGTGAGGACTTCTGATTGATCCTGCTGGACCCCAGGGAACAAGAGGTAATTTCAGCTGCAGAAAAAATGTTTGTCAGCTATGGCAGCAGTGAACATTGGTGAGTTTATCCACTGGTGGGTCTAAAGTTTAGCCTGACAGCAGCAATCACACTTCTGTTGGAAGTCCTGCTGCCTGTGGCAAATTGGATTGCATCTGGCTGGTCCCCAGGGTTCCTGTCTTCTCCTGAGCCACCCAGACCATCTTCCCAGATTTTGCTGAAATATCTTGCTGTAAACATGTATAGAAAATACATGGAGCTACCTGTGCCAGAACAGCTGTGTCAGTCATGTGTTTAGCTGTACCCTGAAGGATCAGATGTAGCTCTGCATGCTGTGTTGGTGTTTGTGTCAGACCTGTTTGAGAAAGAAAGTGACTGAAGCAGAGACCGAGTGACCTACCCTTCATACCAGGGCTTGTATAAGTCCCTCATACAAGCAGTTTGCATAACTCCTTTTTCTTAGCACAGATCTTTCCAATTAATTGAACAAGAAAGGAGTCAGGCTGGTGCTGAGGATTTGTGAAAGTCTTACCTACAGCACTGTCAGGAACTGGCCGTTCAGTATGAATTAGAGAAAGAACAGATGACTTGAAATCTCATAGCCTAAATCCTATTAAGATACAACACTTCACTTTTCCTTTGCAGCTTGAGAAGATAAGAAAGGAAGGCTGTAGATAGCAAAATATGTCTTGAAGTGCTTTGTCCTTTCCTTTGTTGATGACATTCTATGGGATCTAGAGAGAAAGACCCAGGAAAAGCCTAAGGGAACAATCATGACAGAATTCCAACTAGTAATTCTTTTAGGCTTTTTGCTTCAGTCCTGCTCTCCAGTGTTAGTCATATCTGCACAGAGGCTGGGGAACTATTCCTCTATCTTCAAGTTTTCCTTTCCCCATTTAGATGTATTGATTTTCTACTCTGCTCTTCTATGTTCTTGAAATTACCAGTGCACTCTTATCCCCAAATCCCAACTCCTTTGTCTTCCCTCTTGCCAGGTTAGGGTTTACAGCCCCACACTGTTGAATCCTTCCAGAGGCTACAGACACCCTGTAACAACAGTCACTGATCTATATAAGCAGCCAGGGAGGTCAAGGGCAAGGGAGAAAAATATTGCAAGTCCTGTCTTGTGGGGCTGTAGCTGGGGCTCAGTTTCAGGAGACAGAGTTTGACCTGCAGGGAGCTGAGGGCTCCTTTCAGGGGGCTCACCCTCACACCCACAGCTCCGCAGCAAATACTCAATAACGCTGTGGCGGCGGCTGCTGAGCTGCAACTGCTGCTGGTGGCACTGCTCATTACTATCTCCCTTTACCATCTGCTGGCTTCACAGAGAGATTGCATTTTGCTTTCCATTTAGGAGTTTTGGGGGCCCTAATTCTTCTTTGGAGCCATTCTCCCTAGGACCGGTGGAGACAATGAATATTGATAGTGTTTTTGTGTGTGTGGGGGGGGGGGTGCTCCTTTGCCTTCCATGGGATCTTTGCCAGAGGACAAATATTTCTGTTTGACTGTTCTTCTTCAGCTTTGACCAGAGATCAGAAAGTTAGGAAGTGTCCTCTGCAAAGCCTGACACTAATGCAAGACCCCATGGTGGCCAATCCAGGACAGACTGACCTTCCAGGATGGATCTTTTCCCTGACAGCTGGAGAGCTGCAGGCAAGTAGCAGTTTTGTGTAGTAGCATAATATTATATATAGCAGGCATAATACAAAATGAATGAGTGTTTCTCTTAAGAGTGAACGAATGAAATGCAATCCCACATCCAGAGAATTTGGAGCTGAGGAGCATGCTGAGAAACTGTTAATAAAGAAATATGTTTGTATCAAATGGCATCATTCCCTTTGTTTAAAATAAAATGTTTGATGGATTTGGGGTTTAATCTGATTTCACGTACAGAATATATATCACATCTTATCCTGTAAAAGCATCTGCTAAGCCTGGCCACATGCATACACAGATGCTGATTTTACAACACATGCAGTGATAGGCACCTGAGAAACTGAGATCAGTGAAAAGCTGATAATGTGTTCGTGACACCACAGAGTGTGAAAGAAATTTACAGTGAATAGAGATAGTTAAAGTAAAAATGTAAGTGAATGCAGGCTCTGAGTTAATAGCCATAGCATCTTTGTCCTTTATTCTTCCCAAAGTAAGTAGGTAAGGGAGCAATAATGCAATGTTTGCTGGAGAGCTCATTAGCACTAATGGTATTATGATATCAAGCAGGGCTGAAAGGTGAACCTTGAAAAAGTCACAAGTGAAGGTGACTGGCAGGCAGTTTTATCACATGGAAGTAGGATAATACCAGAAAATTGAAAACTGTTCTTAGACTAGGACTGCCAAGATATTTCCTTTCTGGAAAGACAGGAACCTGTGGTTTTGAATTTAAAAAGCATTCCCTAGGATCTCAACCACTTCATCTGTATGACTGAAATAGAGCCAGACACCCCAGAAACTCCTGTTGTAAACTGCCAGCCAACCCAGAAGAACTGGGTTTTGGTGGACACAAGGCATCCTCACGCACCCCACCTTTCTCCTGTCAACCCAGCAGAAGACACAAGGGGTTCAATACAGAGCTGCGATGCTTCCAGCCCCCCAGGTCCTCAAGGATTAAGATGAGGAATGGCTGTGAATGCAGAGACCAGGCATGATGGCATACTTGGTGAGTGCACCCAGGCCCCTGGTGGTACAACGTCTCAGGATTTAGGCACTGAGCTCAGCCTGTTGTGAGTGGCTAGACACCTGGGAAAAAACTGGCAAATGCCCTCTCTCTGTCCTGCCTGCCCTTCAAAGTCTGTGGGAGGTTGGTTAAAATAATGCAGGTTGATTCTGGTGAACTAACTAATTCCAGTGAATAGCAGGATTGAGAATTGTGTTTGCCATCTCTGCTTTGTTGCTCAGTGTAAGAACCCTAGGTATGGTGCCCTGGCAGCTCTCAGGAGTTAGAAAGCAGCAAAGACTAATGGATTGTTTAAGTTTTTTAGATTTTATTCAGGATAGGTATATTCAGGGATAAAATAGAAGCTTTCAGGACATTTAGGATAAAAATTAGAAAACTATTTATATTAGATTCATGGACCTATTGGTATAGAGATTTACAGGTTACAGGATCTATCAATCTAGCAGTGTTACAGGTAATATTTTCATCTTTTGCAAATCAACATACCTATACAGGAAACAAGACAAAGCCCAACTGAAGCAATATTAGAGACTTTAAAAAACAGTTTAAGCATCAGAATGGCACTGAAATGCTGGCTAGCTAGATATTGAAATACCTCTGAAAATCCAGGATTGAGAACCTATTAGAATTTTTTAGTAGCAGGCTTTTTCTAACAAAGGCAGTAAAAGGGATTAAAGGTATAACTGTGCTTTTTGTGGGGTGGCTAGGTAGACTGAATTATTAAGGGCATTGAACTCCAGAGAAGAATGAAAATTACTTTGGAGTAAAGGTGATCTAAATGGAGAGTTTTAATTTTAAACCCTTTGAACTACAGGAGCAGAATAAGGTCACGTTTGAAAGATTAGATTCTGCTGCCTCAGTTTTGGCTGTGCTTCAAATGACAAACCCAGATGGAGATAACTTTCAGCTCCATGTTTCTCTAAGAAAGACAAGTGTGAGGTCAGACTCGTGGTGACAGACCACAGCACCTGCTGCAGAAGGGATGGCCTGGCCTGTTTGCCTCTGACCACAGCTAACAGGTAGTGCCTGACACCAATCAGTCCCCAATATGAGGGTGAACTAGGGTTTTTTAATCAGACTGTTGTTTATAAAATGTTAAATATCTCTTCAGGCACAATAAATACCATCAGCTTCAGCATAACAGAAAACTAAAGCAAGGCAAACCTGAACATGCTTAATTTACTGAAAAGAGAACAGAGAACAGCTCATATCTGTCCCACCCATACTCCCTCACACTCATCAGTTTCCTCAAGGACATGACAGAAGGAAATTTGCCTTTACAGACTCTCCTGTGGAAATCAGACATCAGACCTAGTATTTCTATAATCTTCCATAGATTCAAAAGGTTTTGAGGGGGCTGCATTTGTGTGCTTTCACTGGTATTTCCAAATGTTCGGACTTTCTAATAAATTTTCATGGTACAGCTAGTGCCAGGACCTCATCTTTCTCCTTTTTTAATAATTTAGCTGTTGATTTTTGTTCTGTTAAGGAATAAGCTGGACACTTTTAACTCCTGATTTTAATACTTCTGATTTGCTGTCCAGCGACAAGATATCTTGACTGAAGTTTCTGAGGGTTACTTAGTCTCTTATCATGAAGGAAACATTTTTAGAGATGTGTTAACTGTTAACAGTTGGACTTTATGATCATTGAGGTCTTTTCCAACCTAAATGATTCTATGAATTGTTCTTCAAACCCACTTTAGTTTGTTTCAATTTTTTTTTTTTAATTTACACCTTTGTTAACCTTTATACATAATCAGTTTTCTCTCAATTCTGAAGAAAAAATTGAGTCTTTCTCAAGTCTCTTGAATATGTGAACCAATGCTTTTGGTAACAGGATTGGTTTTTATGTGCTGTGACTTTGTACATTTAGTGTATTGAGAAGGAATGATTCATATTAATTTAGCCATATGAAAATTCTTGTTGTTGTGAACACAAAAAGGGATCTTTCTTCCAGACCTCTGTAAAGACAGAGGAAAAGAGCACTCATCTGAAAGAGAGAGAGAAAGAAAAGGGAACTTTCTCTCATAGCTTTTTAAAATTTTTAGTCAATTTAAAAAAATGTAGTGACCCTTAGGTACATACCAACAGGTTCTGAATGCCACTAGGGAGTATGTTCTTTTCCTTATCTTTGTGGTCCTTTGAGAGAACAGGGCAAGGCAGGAGCTGTGTGAAGGGGTAAAGCTTTGCTACAAAAGTAGCAATACTCCAAGGGAGAGCTCTGTAGGCATCACCTGCTGAACTGAAATGAGAGAGGTGCCTGTCTTGGGAGGAGAAGACAAAGAGGCAATTTCCTTCTTAAGACATAGCAGTCTGTGGGGATCTATGTTGAATCTCCTTTTTCAATGAGAAAAGGTTGTCTTGGAAGTTGCACTGCCAAGATTATATGAGTGGTGTAGGGGAGAAATGCCTGTTTTTCCTTTCTGGACTTCCTCTGTGCCTGTATTGGCCTGAATGTGAGGGTCTTGAATCTAAGGGAATCATTTCTTTACAAGAAAAAGCAGAAAATAGAGCAATGTTAAATGGGAAAGCACCAAGCACCCTATGCTCATTCTTCTTTGATCCCCAGCACAGGTCTGAAGCCTATCTCAGTTCAGTGACACTTGTGCTGTGCTGGTCCACAAAATACCTCTGTGTCCTTTCCACAATCTCCTCCTTTCACAGTTCATTTGCTGTAAATGCTGATGCAACTCAGCAGGCATCAGCATGGGCACTTCTGTACCCAGCCGTGCATTTAGGAGATGGTAAAAAGGATATACGGGTCCCCTTGCACCCTTAATCAAGCAAATATTTAGCCAAAAGCCAAGCAAATCTCTGCTCTCTAGTCACACATGAGGACACACCTGTGCAGACAAGTGTGGGCAGAGCCCTCAGCAGCACTCTGAGCTGGCTACTTGGTTTCCCAATCAAAATGCCTCTCACCTGGCCTTGTCAGAGAAGAGTAGAGCAAGCTCTATTGTATTAACCTTGAGCTGTTCACAATTTGGGTTCCTTCTGCTATAGGTTTTGGATTTTGTCTTCTAGCAGATGTTGTTTTTATGGGCCCAGCTCAGGGAATTCTGTACAATCTTGCAATTCACTAATATGCAGTGGGTTTTCTTACATTATAATTTCTAAAAACAAATGCCACTGCTGTATTCCAAACAACAAATGTTTCAAAGAGCTTTATACCAATGATTCATCTCATGGGCTCCTTTTTTGTGATACATAATGTTCAACTCCTTTCACATTTAGAGACTAAGGTGATATTCCTAATGCACTGTGTCCCAGAACACATGAGAGAATTTAATTTTATTCAACCAGCTCAATAAAAAACCAACCAATGAAGTACTACTGAAATAAGTATTGAACCTTGTTCCTAAATAGTCCATGGGGCAGTGTCTTGAAAGAAATTAATAATAATGCAGATATGCTGGACTTTAGTCAAGTGAATTGATTTTTAACTTAAAAATAGCAAGTAGTTTGACTTGTGTCTTCTTGAAACAGTGGGAAAACTAAACAATAATCCATGATCAATATCATACACATACATTAATTTTAGAACCTAAATGTGTTGAGTAAGCATTGTATCTACTTCAAGTATCTACATTTGTTGAAGGTGATAGGAAGTGCCATCAGGTAAGAGCACCTACAGATATAATAAAGAGAGCAGACCTGTATGCAAGCGTATGAGTAATTGAAACCTTGACTACATGTAACTATTCAAGTTTCCCTAGTGAGATCCTAAAAATTGCAACTAACTCTAGGACATAGCTAAATCTTCATAGCCAGATATAATTATCAGAGTGTCAAAACCATTTTATTAGTACAGAGAATAAGGGAGAGTATACGATTGTAAAGCAGTTTTCCATTGTTCTTCATGACTTGTGTCCTCAAGTATTTTATACTCCATTTCCCTTATAAAACAAACAATATTGAAAAGAATTAGCAAAAAAAGCAGAATATATGTGCATTAACAGTCTCAGGTTTTAAGGCAGAATCTGACTTAATTGCATGGAACATCCCTGTTAAGAGAGCACCAGCAGCAACTTGAATACAGCAGCTTTGCTCAGTCTGGGCTGAAGAGGCTGAAGCCTGTCTAATATCACCAGCTGTTTTCAACCTTGATGAAGTCTGCCCACTTTCTACAGTCTAGTAGGAAAATGGTTTCATCAGTAGCAGCTCTAAACCCTCATGTCCCTAACTCAGATAGTCTGTTGGGTTTTTTTTTCGTACTTCTAATGTAATTAGAGAGAAGACAAAGCAGACTTACTCTTCACAGGACTGCTGAATGAACAGAGCCCAGTGGTATCACCTGCAGGGTATGCTGGCAAACAACACAGGCTCATAGCATCCTGAACCAGCTCGAGGGGTTCTTTTTCTCACTTTTTTTTCATAGCTTTATGATTCTAAGAAATATTTGAATTAAGATCACAAAAAGAATGAGGGAGTGAAGTCTCTTGCATCCAGGTTAAGACATGCTTGAATGAGGACGTGTTAAGTTAGTCAAAGGCTCCTCTGAAGACTCTTCTGTAGACATAGTCCACTCAGACACTTCCTTGGAAGCAGACAGGCTTTTCTCTGTTTTAAACAGGATGCTGTGCTAGATGGACCATGTGTCTCATCCACCACAGCAGTTTTTGTGCTCTTTTCTGCTCTGGGGATGGTTCAGTAACTATGTTAGGAATCTGGAGCCAAGTATTCATAATGAATCCTAAAACAAGTGCTCTGCATAGATAAGTTACAGAGTTTGCCTGTGGCCAGCAATGCTGACCATGTTTCCTAGCATGAGAAAAATGAATACTGGCAGTGTATCAGGGAAAGAGGCTGACAGGGCTTGCAGAAGAAGTATCTTGAATAGAAGCAAAATGAGTGTCATCTAAAGAGAATAAAAAATGGAAAATGAGTCTGAGTAGAATTGAATTAATAATGGAAAAAGTTAAAATCTCTGTTCTTAAAAAGATGTTAAAATGTCTGAGTGTTTCATGCAATTCATATCTCTCTAATCTATTTCCTTAGCTGGATTTAAATGTTTTAGGTAAGTTATGTTGACACTGTTTGTAGGGAGGCAATGAAGTCTTATGTTCAAATCAAATTTTAAATTATTTTTTAACTGGTAGCTGACTCCAAATATAGATTATGCCTTCATGTGTGTTAATCTTAGGCTAATATTCATAGCAACTAATAGTATTTAATCATTGCAAGCAGCCTAGCCTGATGTTATTTATGCAATCTGCTCTATCCCAAAATTTGGAAAATGGAATTTTTCTTCAGGGAAATGAATCCAAATCATAATTTCACCTGTAAATCTCCCATGTTATACTTAAAGCCTGCCCTTTCACCTTTTAGATATAGCATGCTGCAAACAAAAGGAATCTCTGCTGTCACCCTTCCAGCACTGTTCTTTATTTGGGGTAAATATCCAGGTTCCAATACAGTAGTTTATCTTCTGTTTAGTCTTGCCATTTTACGCAAATGGGGTAACCCAATGCTATCCAGTGTTACAGAAAAAGCTTCAGCTCCTGGATCCACCTCATTATGCTTTAGCTGCCATTTAGGACTTGGAAAATATTCTCTTTCTCCTAGTCAGATAACAAAGTTTCAATTTATGATAAATGTGTTTGGAAATCAAAAGGATTCAATAAATATAATAGGCAGACACCATAGACATCTTGGCATTTGAAGCAAGCTCATGCTTATGCATGATAAATATTAAATTATTTTTGTGTTCTAGACTGCTACCATATATATCCAAGGATTATAGACAGCTTACTTCCTTTGTCTTTTGGTTCTGAACAATGTGACATCCCAGAATGTGTTACAGACATGTTTTTGGTGTCACTATGTACACTTCCCTGAGTTTTATACACTGTTTGATGGTAAATGGAATGGTGAATGGATTGCCCCAAGCATCTTTTCATATGTGAGTATCATGGGGGGGAAAACGGTCTGTAAGACTTTGTCAATGCAGCTCAACAGGAGACAGTTCTGAAAAAGGGGATGTGCCCCTAACTATCTTTGGTGCTGCTGCTGCCATGCACTAAGCAGCAGCTTCTTTGAAGAAAAAGACACTTGACAAAATTAGTATGTTCAAAATTTTACTTAGTAACAGAGTAACACAGTAAACTGACCTCAATTACATTCATTGCTAATTAAACCCTCACAAAACTACACAGTGATGATGAATGTGATTATAGGGCAAAACCCCCTTTTTTTCACCATTCACCCTACCATTTCCATGATCATTTGTTATTCTCCCTCAGTTATCTGAGATTCTCTCCTTGCATGTGATGAGATGGCATTATGCCCAGAGAGGCAGTAGCTCTTGTTTAGTCTTTTCCTTGCATATCTTGGAAAGAGTTCTCTGATGAAGTTTACTAATTTACATTTTGATATTTTACCTTCCCCCATTCCTTTTCCCCCTCTCTTTCTTCCTACTTTTCTGCCTTACTCCAAGAATTTCAAGATAGCTTTTCAGGGGGGGATTGTTTTCCATGCTTTCATCTCTACCTCCCTCAGCTGCACTATTGTAGATGGCTTTGTTTTTCTTTAATGGATTTTCTTGTAGTGGTGAATAATTGTTTGGTTCGCTGCTTCGTTTTTCATGCTTCATTTGCCTCATGCTCAAACTTTTGCACTCCCTTGAGCAATTCACTTTTGTTGCTCCTGCTTTGCTCTGCAGCCTGTGGCTGGGATGAGTGCTCAGCCTGGAGCTCAGGCTGAGGTTTCTCAAGGCAGCAGCTGTTCCTTGCTTTACTTCTGGTTTGCTGGTTTCTGTAGCATGAAAACATAATTTTCCTAGTGGTGTTTTTTACTGCTAGCTGGTGAGAAGGAACATGGAGCAGGTGGGTTGGCCTTTAGCAGCTCAGGGGATTGGCAGCTGGTGGCAGTAGAACAAGCAGAAATTTCTCATCTTCGTGCCAAAAGGCAGAGCATGAAGAAAGAAAACAGGTAAGTACTATGTGTGGATTGGATCTCTCTTTGGCTTGTCTTTAGATCCTACTTCTTTCAAGTGTTGCTCAGTAATTGCAGGTCCTGTCTAGTATATATGACCTTAAGTAATATATCACCATAGGCATTACCATACATGTGCTAGAACAGGAAAAAAGCTCAGCCCTAAACTCATGCAGAAATAGAGATCCTGGCTTTCTAAATGAATTGAAAGGTTGCATCTAGCTGAAGTGCTGGGACTGCATGCTCACTCTGGCCTTCTCAAAGTGGCCATGGTCCTGGATGGAGTTTGTACCTGCAACTCCTTCCAGGTCACTTCGCTGGGCACTTATTCACGTGACAACCAGGGCAGAGGAGAGGGTAAGAATCCCCCATGCACATTGTCCTGATTGAGAGGCAGGGCTGGCCCCTGATGTCCACAGACACCTGGGCCTTGGAAGTGCTTTGTTTCACTAAAAGTAAGTGGTGTTGACCAAACATAGCATATAGTGCCTTCTCTGAATTACGGTGTTTTTCCATAAGGTCACTTCCCATTTGAAGAATTTGGTCAGGTACTACAAAAACGGTTGCAGAATAATGACATTTCAACACCTACTTTTGCCCTTTTCTCCAGTGTTTCTTGTAGCAGGTGCCAGCTCCCGGGAGTATACATAGATGAAAGAATTTGAATTGCAGGCACACTGTGTATTTGCTTCTTTTCCAGGTGCCATAGCCTTAATCATGCAGTTTAATCACTCTGAAGGGAAACAAAATAAAAACAACAAGATTCCAGACAAATTTAGGTAAAAAGATACAGTTACCTGATTACAGTAATGCACATAATGTGCCTATATATTATTAGAGCAAATGTGATCCTATCCCATTATATTCTTGAATCTATTCACTGTGATCCATATTTTCATTTTGCAAGAAATACTTTTGTTTGAACATTTGCATGCAATGTATGTGTGCAACTGAAAAATCCAACATTATGGTGTTTGGAAAAAAAAAAAAAAAAACCTCTAAAAAAGGGATCTCTAATAAACTGAGCAGTTGATTTAGACTTTCTTGTGATAAATTCTACATTTCAAAGTGATGTTTTGGTTTGTTTTCTTTCAGATAAAATATTAAAACAAATCCCTTTGCTAATGGTGCCCCAAGCAAAATACCATGTTTTAAATCTTCCAGAAACAAATAAAGACAGCCTAGACCTGGCCACAGCCTGGGTCCAACTGAACTCTTAAAGCCAGCAGAGAAGTGCAAATAATGGAAATATTGCTGGATATGAGTAAACTGCAGGTGGCTTTGGGCTGCTAGAAGATAGATGGAAAGAAGAAAGACTATATAACTCTGTTAGTTAAGGAATGGTACTCCCTAATTTAATGTTCCTCACTAAGACTAACCATGTGTCTCTTGCTCACTCCTTCCTTCCCTATCCCCTCCCTCTGTAGTGGGATGGAGAGGAGAAATGGAGGCACAAAAGGTAAAGATCTTCGGTTAAGATAGGAATGATTTACTGGAAACAGCAATGATATAAGAAAATGAACAGTAATAACAAGAATGACAGAGGGTACACGAAATTAATGATTTGCATGTGAGTTCCCGCCCCCAAAAATACCCAACCACTTCCTCCACTGCCCTACCCTGACCCAGAGAGTGTCCTTCCCCTGCCCCTGGAAAATGATGAGAGGTGGTATAGAATAACCTCCAGAACCTAGCCATTCTCCCTCTTGACTAGGTGAAAATTAACCCTGTCTTGGCCAGAAAGAATCAGGACACTGTCTCTTCAACCCCCCTTGAGAAATATATAGTTGACTAGAGAGTAGTAACTTGGCCAGGTAGTGTGAGGCTTTAAGCAGTCTGGTCTAGTGGGTGTCATCCCTGATTACTGCAACAGGGTTGGAAGTAGATGATCTCTGAAGTCCCTTCCAACCCAAATCATTCTATGATTCTTTGTTCAGGAGATTTCCCATTCCCTTCCCCAGACGAGGTCCATATTAAGCTGAACAGTTCCAAGAGACTTCTTCTGACCCTGAAAGTAAGTGCATAGGTCATAATTATGTGGCTTCTTCCATCCCAAAAGTAAAAGAGGAAAACTGCAGGGAATCTTTATCTGTATAAAAATGTGGAGTGTCCCATGGTGTGTGTCACCTTGTGAAGCATTTGAGCGCTGTATGGAGATCACAGCTCTCATGGGCCAAAGCCACATGTGGCAGGGAAAATTCAATTAAACAGTACAAGTTGTCATGGAAACAGCTTTGGCCTGTGCTCCAACTCTTTTTATTTCCTGGTATACACCAACCTATAAGTCTCTGGCCAATTTAAGTGGGTGCTTCCAGTCAGGATCAAGGAAAGTCTGCAGCAGCCATCTCTGCCAGGGCACTGTGCCTTGTAAAGGGCTTGGTGTGAGGTGTAGCCTCCAGGACAGTCCTCAGAGCTGGTAGTGAGATATAGGGTCTTCAGGAAGTTTAAACATGGAGCAGATGTACAAAGCCAAAGTTAATATAGGAGACATTCAAGATAGAACAAAAAATAATATAAAAAAGCTAGAGTGGGATTAAAAAAAATATCCAAATGAGGTTTACATAATTTTAAATTAGGACATAGCCACATGATTGACTTCGAATGGGATACCAGTTTACAACCTATTTCTTCAGCAGTGCACCCCGACAGCCACTACAGCTCTGCCAGTACACTCTCTGTAACTGGGCTATGTGTGTGTCTGACCTCTGAGCTGGCAGAAACAAGAACTTGTGCATAACACCACCTGTCTTCAGGGCTGGTGTCCTTTGGGATGAGCTTTATTTCCCCCAGGGCATCATAATGCATAGAATCTAAGGCTATTGAAAGATTTATTTTCAACTTTCCTTTCCTGGTGTGTTAGGTTTGGGTATGTTTTCCATGTTTTGCTGTTGAAAGTAGGAGATGAAAGGGAAGGGAAAGACAGAAGCAAGAAGGAAGCCACTCTTATGTTTCCCAGAGCAAAGCAGCTGCAAGTCTTCTTGACCTTCATGTGGACTGTACAAAAGAAAGGCAAAATTGCTCCCCCCAATCTGTGCCCTTTTAATATTGTCAAGGTGGTGGCCCAATTAATGCTGTGTGCTAGGCATGCAGAATGGCAGGGTTTTATTTAGTCACAAACATCTTCATCTCTGCTGAATGAACAGCAACTAATTCCTATTTCCTCAGACTGCACAACCAGTTCCTATTAACAGTAATTAGAATGAAGCATGTGCAGCGAGGGAAAACAGATGTACATGATGCAGAGATGGCAAGCCTGGTCTCAATCCCTCCAAATAGTTACCACCACCTTAAAGCTTGAAGTGTCTGTCTGTAAAATGTCTTCAGAAGGATTTGGAAATTGTGAGGCAAAAATTTTGCCATTGGTTCTGCTTATGACAGCGTTGTCTTACACATCTGAAAGTGGAGAAAAATTGTTTGTTCTACAAACAATTACCTGTGCAAATACAAATTTTAAGGAAGATATCGGTAAATATTTTCATTGGATTTTCCCCCTGTTTCTATTATCAAAAAGATTATATAAAAAGTAGCAGTGTAAAGAAAAAAACTTCCTACCTTCCTGTAACAGGATTAGCTTATTTCCCAAGGGGTGAAAATCTGTAAAAAGCTGAAGCAACTGAATTCAAAAGTCAGTCTAACCAACAAAAACAAAAATGTCTCAGGTATGGTTTAATTTCAAAACAAATTATAATAAGGATAATCCCACCATCTAAAGTAAGGATGAGTGGATGAATAAATCACACTCTGAACATAGTCATTCAGAATTCATGCTTAGCTTTTAGTTGCTACCATTGCTTCAGACAAATCTCAGCCTAATTTTTTTTAAAGTTGGTGTCAAATGATGCAGTGATTTTACCTTTGAAATGCCTTTCACTTCAATTTTGGTTATCTTTCAGCATAGTCTTTGGAGGATGGAGCCTCCATCTGCTCACTCACCTTGCAGGCCCCTAAGAAGGTAATCTGGTGAAATATAAATTGTGTTTTATCACAGAGATTACCTTCTTGTCTTGTTGATGTAAATTATTGTGTCCATTAATATCAATAGGGTCAAGATTTCATCCTGATCTTCTACAATGCTGCACACTTTCAGGGTTAGCTTCCTGAAATCATGAGGAGCTAGCTGGTTCAGAGCCCATTTCTTCCATCTCTCAGTTGAAGGGAACATAAACAGATGTGCTGGACAACTGCAGCAAAAGCACATGAACAGTTTTGAAGCTCACATGATCAGCCTTGGCTAATCATATGAAGTACTATGGTGCCTTGTAGTAAGCCAAAAAGAAACCCTTTTATCAACATCCATTTCTACCCTGGTAATGAAGGAGGTAATTTATAGACAAAATTTGTACTCACCTGACACCCAAAGGAGAAAACATATGACAAAATAAGACTCAGACCTGGTTAAAAAAAAACCAAAACCAAACCACAAGAAGACACCATTGGACTTGTTCTTAGCTATTGTTTTCTTCTTCCAAGCACTGTAATTGAACAATCTTTATTTTCACAAAAGTGCTGTTCCACTCAAGCTCTTAGTGCTTGAGGATCAATGAGAGATGTTGGAAGGTGAAATTTAGACTGACAGAGGGAAAAGGGCTTTTGCAGCACATTCCATTATTTTTAAATAAATGACCTTAATGCATGCTTTAAGCAGGAGCTAGCCTTGAAGAACGGCAATGGTAAAAGCACTGCCAGCTGGACTGGAACACGGACCCTTTGTTCCAAATATTACATATTCATTCTGGATCTAAATGAATATAGGATTTTTTTCCATGCTTTAATAATGAAATGAATGCCTACCCTCCCCCAGGGAGCTGACACTGACCAAGAGGCAAGCAGTTGTCAGACACTGCCTGCAGCAAAGCTTACAGCTGCTCCAGATCAAGCCGCACTGAAGAAAAGACTATTAGGTCTCTGGGGATGCAGATAATAGACAAAAATGATAATGTATGTGGACAAAAGTAGAGGACAGTAGTGCTTTCTGGGATTAAGAAGCAGGCAAAAAAATGGTTTTGTTATACCCTGCAAAATGATTGCTGACTCTCGTTTTAGGATGACCCCTGACCTGAGGGAAAATAATGGATGGCCCATCTGCTTGATACACAGGAATCCTCAGGCACCATTTTGTCCTATTATGTCAAAACTGGTGTTAGAATTATGGATGTGTTACCATTTGTCTTTCTTTTGTTAGGTGAAACAAAGGTACCAGATACTTACCAAAACTCCCCCCTGCAGGTATCCTTCCTCCTGCACAGGGATGAGATAGAAGCAGGTCTTCCTCGTGCAGTCCTGCTCCTCGCTCTGTTTTCATTACGGGGGAAGCCATCCATCTCAGCTTGGAGCAGGCATTTCTCCAGTGAACCAGGGATGGCCTGAGAACTGCTAATGGGATATGGAGGCTCTCATTACTGTGCTACTCATCTGAAGCCAGGCCAGCTGGGGAGAGACTGAAGGGCATTACTGTTTATCAGCTGTGGGAAATAGATGAGGGAATCTATTCTGCTCTCCACTTTATATCACCAACAGCATTTCCAGCTCTCTCAGCATTTGAGCAAATGTTTAATGAGAATCTGAGCTATTTTCCCCCAGTGGCAACACTGTTCAGGCTGAGGTTGAACCATGTAGAACAAGGATGTTGTGCCTTAGTTCCTATGTTATAACACTCTTTTGCTAGATGCAATTCCATGGTCTTCCACCCTGGAGCTTGCCCAAGGTACCAGAACCAACATTTCAGAATGAGTGCTTACATTTGATATTTCTTTCACAAATTGGAGTAGGGCATCTACAATTCCCAGTAATTTCACAATGCTCAAGAGGGGCAATTTTTATTTTTGCAGACGTGAAACGAGGAGCATAGCAATAATGAAACAGTGCTCCTTGGATCACAACATTCACACAAACAGGAAGCAATTCTTGTATCTGTGTGGGTTTCAGTGCATTTTTATTACTTCTTTCATCCATTGTAGAAAAGATCTTTCTCCTAGGCCTGATCCAGGACACCAGGAGATGACATTGCTCATGGAGAACAGCACAGTGATCTTCACTTGCAGGCATCTATTTACCATGAACATTGCCTAAAGTGTCTCTGTGTTTGTACTTTCTACACAGTCTGTTCCTCATGGTGCTATTGCTGGGAGCATTTATTCTGGTTATCTCTTGCATACAACCTTCATCCCATCCTTTTGCCTGCAGCAAGCTGGGGCAGAAAGAAGTAAATTGGCTCCCAGCTGTAATACCAAGCATTGTGTGTCTCCTCCTGGTTGCCCAAATGGCCCCTCCAGCATCATCCAGCACCTGTGAGGATGCAGGCAAAATTTCTCTAGAAGGAGAAAAAGAGCCAGCATGGATCAAAAAGGCCTGGCAGCAAGCTGTAATGAAATCTGCCAGATCCAAGAGGATTATTATTTTGATTCCATTTTTTGGGACCAGACAAGTCCAGACAAGTAATTGGGAGCTGACAAGTTGAAGGACACTTGTGTGTGATGTACAGTAGTAAAATCAGCAGCACTCATATAATATCCCTCACTATTAAGGAGCTGCTTTGGCTATTGAAAGGGAAGGGAAGACAGCACAGGAATGCAGCTCCTGGCCTGAGTTTACCTGGCATTCATGGCACTGCTCCATGCAATGCAGGAGAAATACCTTGTTTTGGTGCTTTTCCAATGTGAAAATTGTGACTAGCCCAGTGACCTGGCAACTGTTTGGAGATGACCTGAGAGAAAAAGATTAAGAGGGAGACAGGCAGAAGAAACCCCAAACAAACACAGATCTTAAGGGAACAGTCTACCATAGATCCCACTATGCACCTGGGAAAGTATGCCAAGCTGTATCTGGGAAACCAGACTGCAACTATAGAATTTCACTCAGATAAATGTCCCTAGCTATGATGTTACTATATAATTACATTTATTTTATGTGGGGTGACAGCTAGAGGAATCTGACTCATTTGTCAGCTTCAAAACAAAGCTCAGTAATAACACTTTGCATTTCCATAAAGTTTTCATGTCTGGAACACAGAATGCACTCAATGATTCAGCAGCATCTTCATTTGGCAGATTCATTTTTCAGGTATGAGGAAGTTTAAATGCATAGAAGTTAAATAACTTGTCTGAATTCACACAAGAGTTCTGACTCAGAGCTGAGAATATAATTTAGAATAACCAAGACTTCATCTTGGTTTTAACCATGAACCAACAATCTGTTTTAAAATAGTTTTTGTTTTTAGATTAAAAGATAAAAACTCCATGAAATTTATGATACATAGCTAACTTGATTTCAATGCAAAATCCTCAATGCCATTCAGTTGTTTCACTTCCTGCAATCAATAAAAAGCTAAATATATTCTCATAGTTTTAGATTGATTTAGAGGAATATGAATCACTTGCACTAAAAAGACATGACATGCATGCTGGCATTTTAATACTACATTTCTCAGTAAATACCAAATTCTATTCTCCAGATGTGTTAAACCAGTGACAAGAGCTGTGATGCCATTACAAAGCAGCAGTTCTTCTGTTGTAACATCTGCCCTTCAACTGTAGCACTTCTGCTCCCTTCTCTATTGGGCCACAAAAGAACTTTACTCTGAGATCCAGCTGGTCCTGGCTTGATACTGCAACATGAGAGGATTCATAGTTCTTATTCCATGGTCATCTCAGGCTGAGCTGCAGATGCTACTCTTTTCAGGAATTTACTATGCTATTTTCTCTCAGTGAAGTCCTGTGGCAACAATCCACACAGGTTAATTGTAAATGGTAGAAAATGCAGTACTTGTACTATTTTATGTCTGTTGCATTTCAGTATGGATATTTCTTTTCCTTGTCATAATCTGTAGGCCAAACCATGTTCAAATGCATGTTTTTCATGTTTTGTTGTTCCATACACTTTGCATCTCTCACTTGTACCTTTCCCTTTTAATTTGTGCCTAGTCCTCTTAGTAGCTTTAACCTTTGCATTATCCTACCACAGACCTTTTCTGGATTTGCTAGGGTCTTTGTGAAAAAAAAGCCACCAGGGGATTATGATATTCACTATAAATCTGTATTCATATGATACTGTTCTAAAAACTGCCACTGATTTCCATGGAACTTTGACATAACTGTAGTAGTTGAAATAATTGTATTAATTGAAACTGAATTTCTCTGTTTTCTTCCTATCTGGTTATTTACTCTATATTTAATTTTCTACAGATTGCAAAATTCTTTGTAACTGTCTTTGCGAATTAGCATAATGACCAATATTTGTTAAATTTCTCTTTCTGCATTTATTGATCCCCATTCTGCAGATGTTTTGCAATGAACTCACAGAACTGATTTACAGGATGTCACAAATGAACTCTGGATCCAAACTCATTATTGATTCTTATTCCAGTGCTTTGTAACCTACTGGCAAACATATATTCTGCTTTCAAAAATGGTGGAAATCTTTGAACTTAGAATGTAGGTGCCTTAAACATCAGCTAGTATTCAACCAGCTTTATCCAATAGCACACAAACGTAAAAACATGACAAATTGACAACATCTTTATGTGACAGCATGCATCTGTTCCTCAATGTGTTCAAGACACAAGATTCACTCACCCAAAAGTGAAACCTTTCTTATATCTTTTCAAATCTTGGCTCAGTGTTCTTCCTGGGGATTATTGGCTGAGTGGGATAAACGACCTTTGATTCAAGTATCAACTCTTCCCACTTCTCCATCAATTCACTGAACCTGTCCTGCACCTCTTGTGTTATTACTAAGTAGGAATGATTCTTTCAAATGTTAATATAGATGACTGCTCATTTACAATGTACTGAATTTTTGACATGAAGCATATTCCAATTACTGTTTCTAATAACCTCACCAGAAATATGGTATTTCCCTAATAATTAATAAGAAAATAATTTCTATAATGAAAGATAAATTTTGGTGTGGTAACATCAAGAAATACATCTTCTGCTCTCTCTTTTAACATGAAGATTCTGCAAATAACCAATGCGAGAAAATTAAACAGACATCCTCCCCTTTCAGTTGTCATTCACCACAGATTCGTGAGCTAGTGAACAATAAAGGAAGAAATCTACCTGAAGTATTCAGGTTCCTCTTTCCTCATTTGCTTGCATCTGTTTTGTTTTGAAATTATTTCCATTATCCCAAGGAGTTCCCATAATGAAATCAATTTGGATTATTGCTTGGAAGAAATCAAGTTCTAGTAAAGAAGTCTTACAGATAAGAAGAAAACAGATGTCTCTCAACATAAGCAGATTAAAGAATGCAAAGAAAAGTTATTTTTTAAACCCCATTTTTATATTCAGTTCTTCTTTTATCTTTGGTACAAGCTACTGTGACCTAAAGGTTTGTGCGTTCTCCTGTAAAACTCTGTCCACAGCAGCCACTCTGAAAACCAGGAAACAGGGTGTTCACTAAAAGGCAGTTCTTTGGAGCAGCCTGTGCTAAGTATTTTCTTCTCCCACCTGTCCCTGGCTGTAAGGCTACCAGCAACAAACCCAGTGTTGAAAACAGCCCAGCACAAGTGTATTTTAGCACAACATGCCAGCACTTTCCTTATTGTAGCAATTGATAGATTGATAGTATTTTCTGTTTGGTTACATTTACAGTGAGTGAGGAGTGACAAGCAGCATTCTAAGGGCTGCACTTTATCTCAGCTTAATTGTATGCACTGCTTTTAGTGTCTCAGCTGATGCCTGGCTCTGCGTGCACTGCGGCACACAACCCTGCTCAGTGCTCTGCTGGGGGCTGTGCAAGTTTATGCCACATCGAACTAGCAGCATATAGCATGCTATGCTGGCTGGTTATTTGACTATTTTGAAATGGCTATAACTGTGTGGAGATACATTTGTGACTATTACAGTCAGTTGGGTGTTAATCAAAGTGGAAGCAGGCTGCTCGTGCTGGAATTTTCTGACGACACTTAACATGGAAGAAAGTGGACGGGATAGGCCTAGAGCAGCTAGTAGGGTTCTAACATGTTTATATGTTTAATATAAGATAGAAATTTCAAGTCTGCTTCCTGAGACTTAACTTGTGGAATCAGTCAGAACTCCTTTTTTCCTGTATTTAAGGCAGATGTAGAGTTGTTTCATCTAATAACTGTGTTTATTTTTGTAGCTAGTGTGCATGTGTTTCCGTCATGGTTTTGCACATGCTAAGACCTATTTGTTTGAATATTCTGAATTCACATCAAGAATTACCTCATGCCTACAGCTAGGTTTAGCCAACACGGCATTTGCCAGCCATCTGAAATCCTTTCAACAATGATACACTGCAGACAGAGGCAGGTGCAGCTGCTCTTTGGCTGCTGTGGATAAGGATGTTGGACAGGCATCATCAGGTGGGGAGCGACACAGTATCGTGTGCTGTTTTCTGTCCTTAGCAAAGAAAAGCCTTTTGTGACAGACAATGCCAGGAAAGTCATGGGATGAAGCACATATTTTTGTAACAGAGGGAAGCAGCCTGGAGCAGGCTGCTTATCTGATCCAGTTTTTTTTTCTGCATTCATGTCCTACAGTTGATTTGATCAGAGGACATGGCACTACTTGGTGCTGTTGCTTTTTTCACAGTACCACACAGGAGATTTCTGAGCTGAAAGCTTATTGCCTCGTTTAACTTGAGAACCTGGTGTTCCCTTTGTAAATACAGTCAAATCTTCCTCACATTTTTTTGTATGGAGGTATGTTCTTCCAGGAATACATTTAGATTCTGTATCAGCCTATCCCTGCTTGTCCCTCATTACACTGGATTTTAAGAGGCCTTAAAAGGTGTGTGTTAAATGATTCTCCAGATGCTTGAGAAATGCAGAATTCAGCTACTGTTTTTAATGTTAGACACATATTTAATGTTGTGAGGACACATTGCTGAGCAGTCCCCACCTGAAATCTCATTTCCTCTATTCAGACTTCCAAAATAAGATAGTACCTGCAGAGTGACCACCCAACTTTCAAACCCATCACTGTTTCTTAAGAGTCCATAAAATCTACAGCTGACTTCTGGTCTCCATTTTGAAGACCTAAATAAGCTGCTTTATTTTTGTGAATTTATAACTTATAAGAAGCTTTATCTACTGTAGTAGGAACTACAGCAATAAAGTAAGATAATCCTGAGACAAGATTCTATCTCTATTGACACATGAACAAAAAGTTAGTTAGATAAATACACATAAGAGATGCTAACACACCTAAGTGCAGGCCAAATGTTGTCTATGTAGAGACACTTGAGCTGAGCTGAACTGAGCTGAGCTGAGCAGCCCTTTTCAATAATCTGCATAGATGTACCTTAACTTTTCATCTCCTTTCCTAGGTAATCTAGATAGGCATTTGTTATTGTTACAGGTGTTTTTATTCATCACTATATTTTCCTCAAGGTCAGACAGGAAGAGCAGATCCATTCAAAGAGGTGTCTCCTAGGGATGTGGAGAGTAGTGATGCATCACATCGTAAGAGAGCACTTCATTCTCAGGGTGTAAAGTTTTAGTCAAGATGTAATATGGCATTGAATCTATGCCTTGAGATAGTCAACACAAAGCCTTTATCAACCAATGAACCTTTCTGTGTTTTATTTTATTTTGTTTTCAAAAAAGAAAAGAAAACTTCTTTTTATGCTATGGTCTTTTCAAAGGTTTAGGGTTGGAGGGTTTTGGGTGGGAAGGGTTGTTTGGGGTTTTTAAATTAAATTCTGCTGTGCATTGCTTCAGATGAAATTCCTTGTTTTCCATGCTGGTAATGTTAGGCTAACCAGATTATAGATGCTGAAGTCTTCAAACCCCTTTCAAATATGAGGATTTGACCAATAATCCTTCCATCTTTTGTAACACTATATTCTTCAAGTTGCTTAACTATTAGTGTGCTCAGGAAGATCATTACCAACCTCCTCCTTAATTTATATTATATGGGCTTCTTTAGCAGATTTCTTTTCCTTCTTTGTCACAGACATGCCCTTTATCCAGCATATCCTGAGGCACAGAAACATGTGCCTGCTTTATTCCAAATGCAGAAGAGAAATAGCTATCAAGCATTTCCTGTCTCTCTGAGTCAGTATTTATGATTCATTGAGGGCAAAAATAAGGTAGAAACTGGATGTGCTTGCCTGAAAAGAACACAGCCTACATTTGGGAAATCCAGAGATAATATTAGTTGTAAATGTCTATTATATAAGCTTTTTAACATTTTTTCACTCTTGGCAACATTCTGACTGTCATAGTCTGAAGCACCCAACACTGTGTTTTTCTGCTTTTTCTTTTCCCTTTTTCTCAGCTGCATCACTTCCTGTTTGGTGTTCAGTGTTGGTTTGGTATTCAGTGCTGCCACAACTTAGAGTTTGAGAAAAATTGCCACTAGCCCCCTCAGAGCATTTTGCCTGGAATTCTCCAAAGCAGTGGAGTCTCCTCCTGAAAGAATAGTTGTAAGCTTGATAACTGACTGGAGAGTCCCTCACTACATTCTTCAGATATACTTATGAGGTCTTACAATATCAGCAAAAGCCATCTCTGCATTACCAAAATATGTCACTAAGTTTTCAGAAAGAAAGTGGTATGGAGGGCTTTACTTAAAATTCTTACACAAGAAATACTGAAAGGGAACATGCCCACTGCTTTTCTGTGTCATTGTTTTTCCCATGCTCCAAAACAGCCATATCAGGCTGTAGTAAGCCCTCATCAAAAGTAAAGTCTGAAGTTCTCTGACTCCATTTGATTCCAAAAGAATAAGCAGCGTTATGGTATTTCTTTTACTAAATACTAAATGGAGCATTTGAGCAAAATACAGCAGTGACAAATTGGTAAAGTACACCTTAAGTGTTACATGGCAGAAATAAAAGTGGAACTTGGCCAGTGCAGCCTTTTCACTCACCAAGAGATGTCAATCAAGATGTCTTGCTCCCTGACAAACTGTCCATCTAGTGGAAATACTTAAGAAGATTTGGATCACTCTTTTCCCTGTGTTAACAGCACCAATAATGAGCTCTTTATCCAAGGGTCAGCAGGTCACTAACCCGTCAGCTTGGATTATTCATTGTTTCACTCCGGGATCCCGCTTCCCTGACCAGGAGCACAGCATGCAGACTAGATTTGTCCTGGAATCTTCTCTGGATAGGAACAACCAAGTATCTCTTAAACAAAACCCATGAGTGGGTTGATGGTTAGATCAATCAGAGGCAATTCCACCAGGCATTGTGGCCAGGGCAATGCCTGTCTCTCTTGCCAGCCCAGGACTCCAGCAGGTACCCAGTATGATGATCTTTCCACAACTTGCAATATCGTGGCCTGCTATATGCAGTCCACCCTCCCAGCAGTCTGCTGGAAAGGTAAAAATGTACTGCAGGGGTCTCACTTTCCATGAATATTTTAAAAGAAATTATGAACCTTTGAACCTTTTTAAAAATTATTAAAAAAAAAAAAAAGTAACAAACACCAAACAAGTGTCCAGGACAAAAGAGAGCATTGACGTGGCCCAGAGGATAACTCAGACTTTTGTACAGAAGGATTTTAGTGATTCCATAAGTAAGGGACTTGAAGGATTTCAGGGGAACTTGAGAAATTGAAGTGTTGTACCAATTACTTCCATAAATGACCACAAACTGCACCTTGGGAGGTGAAGAGAAGAGGGTAATGCACAGCTAAAACAGGTTGTACAGAGACTCTTCATTCTTGGATGTCTCAAAAACCGAGATAGACAAAACTACAGCTGATTTGACATGGTCTTAACTCTTTTAACAAGAGACTGGACTAGACTTCTCCAGAAGTCCTTCCCAGACAATGCTTTTATGAGTCTGTGTTATTCTGCTGTATTTGTGTTCTCATGATTCAACCACAGAACCCTATATTGTGACCTCTGAGATGCTTTGGTATATATTTAGAGCCATAAAGTGTCTTTTAGACATCTATTTTCTGTAAAAAGGAATGTGGGTTTATGCTTTCCAGATGTCAGGGAGCAGCAAGGACAAGCTGCTCTCCAAGGACAGGAGCAGAGGGTGGCAGCAAGGCAGGCAGGGTCTGTGACCTCCCCAACAGGAATTCAGGAAGTTTAGCCAGGAGGGGTCAGGATCAGGTCCAGGGACAGTGATGAGGGTCAGCATTGGTCCAAAGATAGATTTGCTAACCCATCACAGTTAGGCTGGTCTGGGATCCAGATGGGAAGTCAAGTCAGTCTGCCAGAATCAGGGTCAGGGTCAGGCCCAAGGATGATTCAGGCTGCACTCACAGAGCTGTAATGAAGAAGAGACTCGGCCAAACTAAAGAGCTCCAGCTCCCAAGGGAAAGCTTGGTGGGCAGGATATTTCTTCTAGCTTTCTTCATGATTGTACTTATGAGTGAGGGAGCTGACTTTGGAGTCAGTCAATTAGACTCCTAAATTTAGATTAGTATCTAAAATAATCTAACAGATTATCAATTAGATTGGCTCCTGCAGAGAGGGGGAATAGACTCAGAACTCTGACTCCAGGGAAGGTTCTGCCCAGAGATCAGCGATCCAGAGCCAAAAGCTGGATAGGAGAGCATCTCTGGCCCAAAGGTCCCTAACCACATTGTGATTACATGGTAAGAATAGTTCAGGTTAACAGGGTATGCCTTTCAGTGGGTGTTTTAGTAGATTTAATGTCTAAAATCCCTCAGACACATTCCACACTAGAAAAGTGGCAGATCTACCCTATCTAGCCAGATTTTGTCATCTGTGACTGTTTCATCTTTCTGACAGATCAGCTGGCTTGACTACCTCCTCTTTTCTCATTAAATGTAGCAGTAAAAAGCAGTTGTCTCTGATATTGAAAGCATTTTCTGAACTTACTTTTCCTCTCAATCTCAAGCAGATTTTTGGGGTTGTGTGTAACTAAATTTCTTTTGTGCAGATGGGAAGCCTTTCTCTTTTGAATCATGTCAGGGTTTATTTTTTAAAAGATATATTATGATTATTATTTAATACAGACTTGAATTTCTATAGATACTTAACAAAAATGACAGTGAAAAAAATTATCAGGCTGCTTTAATAGGCTGATTGAATGAAACAGCCTCTTCTTTCTTTTTTTTCATTTTCTTTACTTTTCAGGGTATCCTGTCACAATATCCAGCAGCTGGCACTCATGGGGCGCAGTCCTGTGGGTCTCCAGGAAGACTGAATACAGACAAGAAGAGGGAGTTGAAACTTAGTGGTAGCTATGGCACTGCCCTTTACTGAAAGAGACTGATGAGATCTAGAGGAAAGGCTGTGTCTTGTACCGTGTGACATTGATAAATGCCTCCAAACTGGAAGCAGGGAATAGAACCCTCACCCTAGCTGCATCCACAACAGAGAGGTATCCACAAGAAGGAAGTACAAAAGCAGTGATTATGTAAGAACTGGTGCTGTTGGTTGTTTTAGAGCATTCACGCTTCCAATTAACACGTGTTCAGTAGATCAGTGATTGCTGGTTTTGTGTCTGTGGTCATGGATAATTGCACTGTGTGATGAACTAAAATATTCCCACTGAGTACAACTGTATTGATCCACAACCTAATTGTAGACATTATGAAAATACCTTTTAAGGAGCATCAATGAGCAGCCTTGTTCTGAAGGAATTTTTATTTGGTTTGGCAGCATTAGAAGAGTTTAAAAATCACTCACTGTGCTCATCTTGTTGTTGAAATTTGTTCACCTGAGGAATGATACACTGAGACTTCATGCATAGCTGGAGATTATTCACTAGAACAGTCAGCAGGGTGTAGGGATATACAAGTCAAAAGATGATTGTTTACTTGCAGAGTGGTTATTATTTTCCCCAAACAATATTCCTCTTAGTAGAGGTATGGAACTGTCTGCTGGGGCCAGTGATTCAAGTAGACAAAAACCTCAGTGGGACATGGGCTTGTAGGGACAGCTGAGTTAGGAAAGGTCACTGTTTGGTCAAGAAAACCTCATTTGATTGCACAAAGAATCAGACTATATGCAATACACTAGAATGAATAGACTATATTTCATCTTACAGTTCTTGCTGCTTTATTTATCTAACCTTTATCCATTGCCCACCACAAGCTCAATAGACTCAAACTGACATTCATCACTGTCCTCTCAGTGGAGCTTCAGCTTGACAAGATTAGTGTGAGACACCTTCTTCTGTGCTGTCAGGTGAGCAGGGATGATATAAGGCAGCAGAAACTTGTCAGATCCCATAGCTAAGTACAACTCAGATTTCAAAGCCAGAAAAATCGACTCCTGAATAGCTGTCATGCTTCAAGGCTGAGAAATTCTCATTCCAGTATAAAGGAGTAGAAATTATCTTGGCGCTGCCTCAAACTGTTGTTCTGTAGTGTCACTTCTTACTATTATAAGACACAGAAGCATTTGCTTAAGAGAAACTGTTATTTAAGAATTAAAATACTGGCTTTCAAAAAGAAAGTTATATATTGAATCCTTAAAATGTGCAGCTTATTTATCATTATAATATAATGACCTTTCCTTATACTTTTTTTAATGAGTAACAAATCACATTACCCCTGTTAAAGAATTAGGACCTATATAATCTACTGCTCCAGGTTAGCATTGCTATTCTCAATCTACAAAGAAGGAAATGTAAAGAAATCAAAGTAACAATTTTGTTGACTATCACTTAGTAGATATGTGAGATAGATAGACCTCCTGAATCCCAGAACTGGGGTGTCAGTACTTCAGGATTCTCCTTTTACTGTTATAAACAATAAAAACTGAATTATCAGAAACTACAGTGAGGACTCATGCCTTCCATCAGGCTATGGCAAGTTAGCAGGAATTTGGAATAACCAGTCATTTGTGGGTTCTCAGAACAGTTCATCTGTGAAGTGTTGCTCTTCCATTGAGCTTTAAAGTCAAAGGAAACAAGCTAAATTAGTGAGTATATTCATATGCTATATGTTAGTGTTTCTCTGCTGAGAGGTGGCAACTTTATACGTTCATGGCATATGTTCAGCCACCCCTCAGCGCCTTGAATATAAACCAATGTTTTAATTTTGTTCCTTGAAATGTGTCACACCAATGGGTTCTCCCAGCATTTTCCAAATGCTTGTGTAGTAGCCATTGTACGTAATGTTCTCATGCCTGTGCTAAATATCTTAATACCAAGAGCAGCAAAGAGAACACGTTGGTTCTGGGGTTCATAAACCTCAGACATGCCAGTGTACATTTAAAGAGGTTTCAACTGATTTTAATGAGCTCACACTTCACACCATCCCACTCTTTCCCAGAAATCCTTGCTCGCTCTCTCCCGCCTCTGGAAGCCACAGGTTGATGGATCCAGAGGGAGCCAAGGGCAGCCCCAGCAGGTTCTGAGACCTGGCAGGAGTTCATGCACTTTTGCAGTTCCAGCTGCATTACTGAAGTGCCCCAAACCAGAGGTCTCACTGAGGATGATTTATAAAAGTTGATGGGGAAGGTGCACTAGATGTAACAGTGGAGGGAAAGATCTGTACATCATTTGGAGTTGACAAAGGATGGCAATCCATGGTTGCTCTAAACAATAAAGCACTAGGTGTACAAATGAATAAGAAAAATAAGGCTGGATTTTGCAAATCAAATGGAAATAAGTAGTGAAAAATCTCATCATGCAAATAAATAATGAAGTGAGTCTTCTGTGTAATGATACAGGCTAAATATGAAATTTAATAATGATAGAACTCCAAATCCAAACTACTACTGCCTCATTTTTCAGTAAGAAATATGACACTGATGAGATGAATGTAGAGGACAAATGGCTAATAGACATGAATGCACAGAGAGACAGAGATGACCGCATCTGGGTGTAAGAATGCTTAATATGCTCCTTTGAGAAACTAGGTGATTTACCCACTGAAATGTGAAAAACAATTGTGAATTTTTAGTGGAGTATGGAGGAGCATCATCTGACTAGAAAACAGCAAACATACTACCTATATATACAATAGGATGACTAAATCTGTGTAAAATACAGGAAAAAAATACATTAAAAAAACCCACTAAATCCCAAACTAAATCTACCTGCATTGCAGCTAGCTACCAACACTTGAAAGAAATATGAGTTCAGCACAAGAAAAGAAACAATAATTAGTCTGGAAAGAACTGTCACTAGTGGAAAACCTTGAACATTTGGGATTGATTTTCTAACATCTTCATTAATGACCCTGATAAGAAGCTGGCGTGTACTAATGAAGTTTGGTGGTGACACAAAGCTCAACAGAGAGGGAGAATGTAATATTATACAGGAAAAACTAAATGACCTTGAGAGTAGAGTATTAGAAATGGGATGAAATTTAATTGCATAATGTGCAAAGTCATACACTTAACGAGCTTATAACATGAACTTCTGCAAATTGGGAGTTTCATAGGAAAATGACAGAGAAGGAGGGAGGG
The DNA here is from genome assembly GCF_001522545.3 of Parus major. Lineage (NCBI taxonomy): Eukaryota > Metazoa > Chordata > Aves > Passeriformes > Paridae > Parus > Parus major. The sequence goes on from NC_031769.1 coordinate 114,941,438, forward strand.
AGACCCTGGGGCACTTGTTGATTACAGGAGGATTATGAGCCAGCAGTACAGTGTGGTCATGAAAAAAGAAAGTGCCACAGCTGGAAAATTTCCTAGTATAGCCAGGGATGCTTAATGTGCGAGACATTAATCAAAAACCATGTGAAATATCACCTTTTTTCTTTATTTGAAAAGTTTCAAATGGGAAATGGAAGTCAAATCAGCTATTGGGATTTTCTTAGTGCTGGAGACAGGAAATTTTCCTCTGTGAGTGCAAAGAGAATATAGCTACATAAATGACCTTACCATGCCCATGGGTCTGGACAGGTTCCCTGCACAGTGCTCTGCCCTGCTTGATGGATTTTTGGGCCCCAGATAGGACAAGCCCATGATGCAACAGAGATGTGTCCTCCCTGAGATAGTTTTCATGGCCCAAATAAGTAAAATTAGCTGGAAACTTCATTGCTCTCTATAAAGAAACACTGGCATCTGTAGCTGTCCTGTCCCCTAGAAAAACAATGTTAAGGGAAAAAAAACCCCAGCAAACAGGGAGAAAATCAAATAAACATATATTGACAAGAAAGAGAGTTTTGTAACTAGCAGAAAAGAGAGATTTTGCTGTGAGTTTAAGGAAGAAAACAAATTTGCTTTAAAATTGAGCTCAAATTCCGTAACATCCTCTATTAATTTTCTTTTCCAAAATGGTCCCAGAAAAAAACCTTTAGTCTCTGATTTATTCTGTGACTTCAAATCATCAACTTATTGGTTTAAATCTATTACTTCTTAGGGAATGTGCTAATTTTCAAGAAGTTATCTCATCAGTACTTTATGGGAAATATATATACATTTAATTCAAGCTTTGTGTGACTAATTTTTTAAAAGAAAGCTTGTTACAGAACTTTCGTCACAGAAAATAAACTGAAATTACCAGAGCTGTCTTGTAGTTTCCACACCCTTTACAGTGATCTGTAAAGGATTTTCCCTCTGTGCTCATCACTGGTGAGGCCACGGCTCAAGTGCTATGTCCAGTTCTGGGCTCCTCACATTTCATGAAAGACATTGAGATGTGGGAGAAGGTCCAGAGAAGAGGGTCTGGAGCACAGGTCTGATGAGGAGCAACTGAAGGAGCTGGGATTGTTTACCCTGGACAAAAGGAGGCTCATGGGAGGCCTTGTCACTCTCTACAGCTCCCTGAAATGAGGTTGTAGCCAGGTGGGGTTCAGCCTCTTCTCCCAGGGACCTAGTGACAGAATGACAGGATGTAGTCTCAAGCAGGGAGGTTCACATTGGACATCAGGAACAATTTCTTCACAGAAGGGGTGATTAGACATTGGAATGGGCTGCCCAGGGCAGTGGTGGAGTCACCATCCCTGGAGGTGTTTAAGGAAAGGCTGGATGTGTCAGTCTGTGCCGTGGTCTAGTTGATGTGGTGGTGACTGGTCACAGGTTGGACTCTATAATCTCAGGGGTTTTTTCCCAACCTGATTGATTCTGTGAATCTCTGGTCTGCCACTTTATGTAATGAACATTTGCCTACAGGAAGGAAAGTCAGCAAACTGAAATGGGCAGTCAGACACAGGGTGCTAATACCCAGTGTGTGGAAATCTTTCTGACTGCAAACAAAGTCTTTTTACACTAAAGATGGTGCAAAAGAGACAAAATAATTTTACCACTAACTACCATCAACTATTGATGTTTTTATCACTAGGACACCAATTATACTGATAAATGTTCTTCATGAGGTCTCCCTTGGGCTCATGTTTTTTTACCAGATGTCTCCCTCTCAGTGGCTTAGAGTGGAGTGATTTCTTTGGAGATCTAAAGTACATGTCTTCTTCCTGATCTCGCTGGAGACAAGTTGCTGTGTGGCAATGTATAAATCTGCTAGCAAAGATTCCTTCCATCTTAAGTGTCTTCCCTTTTGGAAGACATTTAACTTCTTTTTTTCTTTTCATGTTTTCCAGATCTCATAAGCTTATGTGATTAAGGGGATTAGTTTGGAATTCAAGGAGGGATTTTTTTTAAATATATTTTGAGCACTACGTGCCTTGCCGTTTTCTTCCTTGGGTTTTACACTTGTCTGTAGCTTTTCAGAGGTGCTGAAAAGCACATGGTTTTCAGCAAAATCTAAGTGGATACTTGCCACCTCTTCACATTTTACTGCAGTTCCACAGGAAAGAAATACATGTGAGAGGAGAGAGACTACAACTGTGTCGCACACAAATACCCATGTTGAGCCACTCCACCACATGGTTATTCACCAATGCAGGGTATCTCCTGAAGGGTGCTGCAGGTCTGTGCCACTTAACATGCAACAGCAGGACTTGGGCAGCCTCTGTTCTGCAACGAGATGTCCACTACATGGAGAGAGCCAGTTCAATTTAATGATGGTTCCTTGGCTTTTGTCCAGTGGAGGCACCACATCCTAGGAAGAGTGACAGACCAATAATTTAACCTTAACGTGTGGAGCAAACTGCTGCATGCTTTCAGGGAACTGACCATAAGCCCTGAATCAAGGAGGACCAGACACAGTCCCCGCTGGAAAATCACAGCCCATAGTTAAATCTTAACCTTTTACTAAAGAAGAAGCAAGTCTAACTGTGCCCAACTATTTAGGCAATAACTGAGCTTGAACACTCATTTCTGGGATTTTATGCCTCTCCAGAGATGAACTGGCAGCTGTGATAGACTCCAACAATGCCTGACAGTGAGGGCTTCCTGCCAGAATCAGATCTTTCCAGCACTTCTGCATACAGTTACTGAAACCACTTTTCATGTGTACACATAGGAAAAAATAGGTATTTGCAGCAGTGTATGTGAGAGATGGAAGAGGGACAAGAGAATACATTTTCTCTCTCTTCTACATGTGTACATGGATGTACACAGGCATGTCCCACAGCCATTAAAATCTCAGCCGAAGGGAGGAGATTTCTCAGGATGTGTGAAGTGACAGACCTTGGCACTTCTCCAGCCGGCTCTCCTGCAGGTCCTTGCTGCATGAGAACAAGCTGATTAATAGCTGTCCATACCCTGAAGCTAGGGTCACTTAAGAGAAGGGGCTGCTCCCTTTGTCCTACAGCTGCAGAAGGAGTACCACAGCGGAAAAGGAAATGAGACTTTTTCAATAGTCTCACCTTTCCCTTCCCAAATGCTTTTCTCATTCTTCTGTCTCTCCTCCCTCTGTCTTCAATGTACTCAGCCATTAATGATTAAAAATCCCCAAATAAACAACCCTAGCTGGTACACACAGAAGTGCAAAGCTGCTGCTGAACAGACTCCATTTGCCTCAGGATCAGTTGCTGCATCTGCTTGTGAGGCTGCCAGTCAGGACTGCAGATGATTTAAGAGGCTTTCTTATTGGCAATTTAGTTAAACCTGCTGTGCACAGCTAGGTCTTGGGAGAAGGAAGATGAATGCACATTTTAATGACTGAATCAGCATATATTGGGAACCAGGATGGCAGGAGCCTCACCTCCCTCGAGGCTCACGAGCTGTGACAAGCAAAAAACCTCCCTCCTGTTAAAAAGTACATGATTGCTGTATGCCCCACTGTTGGATATATATTCTAGATGGATTGTGCCAGATAACATTAAAACATACCCAGTGTTTGCAAGATGACATTGGTGCTCTTTACACCCTGATTCAAGTGCTGAATCCCGGGAAGAATGAAACAATTCTGTGGAGTGGTTTCAGCAGATTGATACATCCTTTACGCTCCTGGATGAAGTAGTAATGTAAACATCAGACTGCTGATGGGTGTTACAGTTGTTTTATACACAGAGATTTACCCCTGTGCTGGCTAGTTAGCACAGCTCCACCACAGTCAGTGGTGATTTACATCTGCTGAGGATTGCAGCCATAATTCTTGTCTCTATTTCTGTACATGTATACAAATACACTCACATACTTCAGTTTTCAACAGACTTCAGTTATCCAGTGCAGCATTGTATCCTCCATCTGTTTATATCTCAAACAAAAATTTATGCAGTTGCTCAGTCACAAATGTGAAATTATTCTATATCCTCAGTGACACTGAGATAATAGAATTTATATTGCACATATGCTTATTTACACACGCAAGAACTCACAGTCATTATTACTGTTGCTGATTTATGTTATTGCCATCCAAAACTGCATGCATTTATGTACACCATTCATTTAAAACTATTTCAGAAATAAATCATGACATAACAAACTAAGCAATCAGATGAGTATCCTATTATCTGGCTATTCAAATCCAGCTACCAACCTTCAAATCATCTTTTATCCCTTCACATGTTCCATTCTCACACCTTGAGCTCAACTGTTAAAGCTACTTTGGGCAAATGCATAGAGGCAAGATACAATTATTATGCAGAAAGGGAAATAGACAATAGATTTTGGGAAGCTAAGGAACCCTGAAGTTAACACACTGGAGAATTGACATTAAACAGCTTACATATTTCAAGCTTTTAACAAATCATATCCGAGATCAGTATTCTGCAAATCAAACTGAAATGTTGCTCATGTGCAAACTGATCCCAATGTAGAAGGTAGCAGTTATCAGCCAGGTTTTTCCCAAGAGGATTTTTCTGAATCAATTCTTTAACAGTCTTTCTAAACCTTGAGGAACTCATCTACTTTTTGGACTACTTACCTCCTTGTATGCTTTTTTTTTGCCCTACTAGCCTACCTTAGATTGCCTTTCCCCAGCATCAGGAAGAATTATTTCTGATATTCATCTTCTAAGACAGTATGGCAAAGTTTTGCTGTGCTGTTCTTTAAAGGTCATATTTAGGTAGTAACTATGCAAAACCTGACATCTCACAATTTATTTCTCTCTGCAAAAGGACACTTAGTTGTTTAGCAAGACACTGCCTTTTTGTTTAGACAGAGTAGCACTGACTACTGAACTCAATAGATGCGTGTCCCCAGGTGATTTAAATCACAGTTACCTCACTAAAGACAGCACACTCAGTGCTGCCAAGTTAAAATGACTAAAGACATGAGGCCAAATCTGTGCCTTACTTTAACAGCACATCTGGGCCTAAAGTCAACATTTCCAACATCCAAATGTCAAAGAGATATTTGTAGTTTTTTGAATGTTGATTGATCTTTAGAGCTAAGCTACTCAGCCTAGGTCTACACCGTGAACCTCACAATCCCGAAATAAGCCATCTGTGGGGTTTAGACTGGTTCATAGATAGGCAAGAGCTGAGAGGTAAACTTCTGGATCACAGTTCTAAGAGCTTGACTTTACCTGAATTCTGCTGCTGGCCTCCAGCTCTGTGTTGCATCTCATCACCAGCTCCTGTAATTCCCATGGAGTTGTGAACATTTCAGCTTCACCCCTCTACATGCTCGAGGCCAAAGCTTTGCTCATGTCCCACTTACATGTTATTCTGAGAGTGGCAGAAGTGGTGATTGCATGTGAACTCAGCAAAAGAGTGAATTCTCTACATCAAGACTAAAAATGGAAAAATTGGACCCTTCTCATTAAATAAATCATATGAACTATCAATTTGCATATGTTTTGCATTCTTGGGTATAAATTTTTAAATATTTTAAAGGTTCAAGAAACCTGGGAGGATTTAAAACATGAATCCCTCTGAACTGTGATCTAAGAGTTACTTGTCCCTTAAGAATAATGATTTACTGGGTCTAAGCAGTTTTAACATTATTATTTTTTAACCCACTGGGGCTTTCAGTGCGGTTACTTTCAAAGGAAATAAAACCAGATGATAATTGCAGATTAGAGAAAAAGAATGAACTCCCAATTAATTATTAAAATTGACTGTTAATTTTAGAAACTTGCAGTAAATTGTTCACAAAAGAAAATTTAAAGCTACAAGAACTATGTTATTTTATATATTGTATTACTGTATATAGTATGAATACTACATTATTTCTCAAATTCCCTGTTCACAAGAGGTAAAAAACATATTAAATATTGGAGGAATCACACAGAGAAAGTAAATGACACCAGGTATATACTGAATAGTGTCAATGATTCCCTTTCTTGTATCAGAAAATCACAGAATAAGTAAGGTTGGAAGAGACCACCAGAGGGGTTAATTGGTCCAATGTACCTGCTTGAGGAATATACATGCACATACACTAACCCTATAAAGTGCTGAAGATCAATATGTGTCTGTGTTACAAAGATATATATCTCCATAAGGCAGAGTGAGACCAGATTTCCACTTATTTGGATTTTTTTTTATTTAGGGTTAAAAAATTCATTCCTCACGGTGATGAATTGAAATATTTCAATGGTTTTGGGCTTTGTATGAACTAGAGAGTAGTATCAGAGATGCAGAAATGTTCAGACTAGCCCCTAGTTTCATGGCATATATTGGGAGTCAAAAATCCTGCAAGAGAATGTGTGTCTAGTCCAACCAAATGTAAACAAAATATTTTGCTGCAAAGAGAATATGAACTATTTATTATGCCTAGACTATGGAGCGATCAGCTACTCTGACCTTCCATGGCTTCTTTGACAGTTAAGGTACTTGGATCCTTTCAACTTCTGGTAAAAATATATATTTTCTTTTCAAGTTTGTTATCTCCTTGTTTGTTTGGGTTTTTTTTTTTAACAGAACATCAATATGTGTGTCAGTAGAGAAGGTAAGTTTAGAATAATTTTAATATCAAAGTTCTATTTTACTTTAAGAAAAGGCTGCGTAAAATATCCTCCCCTTCAAAACTCATCTATTCCTTCCATGTGTGCAGTCAGTTCTGATGCCTTCAGTGACAAATCGTGACTACAAGCATATTATTCTCCCCTTAGCTGTGTATATTCAGCACTGTAAATGAGAAAGGGTTGCAGCTCCAGTCTGTACACACCAGCAAGGGAGTTCCTAATGTCCCAAACACAGCTTTATGAAACTCAAAGTTTTATGCCTTCAACACTGTTTGTTTCTGAGATTGTAATGTCAGATCAAGTGTAATGGCTGGGACAATGCAAAGAATGATACAACCTGGAGCATGGTCTCAGACTACAGAGTAGATTTTGTACAAAGAAAGTGATGAAGAAGTGATAAAGTGGTGATGAGAAAGAAACTTAAGAATATTTGCACTGGGATCAATATAAGGCCCTGCTGTAATATATTTAGAGATCTGCTTCTACCATCGTATTGTGGTACATGTCAATCATCCAGGGGCTCAGCAGGCACTGGTCACTTAACAGCAACAGTAAGGGAGGAAAAAACCACATCAATTAAACTGAATGAAAATAATAAATCCCCAAATATTAAGCATACATCCAATTTGGCAACTCATTTGACTGCCTCAGGCAGTTGGTTTATAAAGTCATGTTCATTCCACTTAATATTATTAACAATTCCCAGGGAAGCACTGCATAGTTACAGTAGCTAGTACATTAATCTTTATCATATGTGCAAGAGTGGAAGCAAGCTTGGAATGGGATTATGAAAACAGAGTGCTTATTCTTTTATCTCCAAACTGATCTCTATGCAGAAAATAATGATCTAATGAGACTACTTACTAACTGAGTATTAACTTCCCTGGGGCTAGAAATACTTTTCCATCAAGTGCTTGGACAAATGATCTTGTGAGAGCTCTTGGCCTTTGAGCTTCTGCTTCTTCTCTTCCAGTCAATGTGGTTGGGTCACAGGATGTAAAAACCTCATATTCCAGTTTTACACATGCTGTGGGCTAAATTAACGGTTCTGCATGGAAATCATTCTAAAAGCACAAGTCATCTTCCCCACAGATTCCTTTTGACTTTGCTCATTAATATTGGGGTTCCTCTAAAAAGTAAGTGACTCTGGATGTACACACTTTAAAAAAGAGCAAGACCACTGGAACTTCCCCTTTTTAAGGGAAAGCAAAGCTGAAAGGAATCCAACTGTGTTCACATTCTCAAAGTCTACTTTGTATGTAAGAATATAAGAGAAGACAGTACTGGGGCAGATCAAAGGTGCATCTAGCCCAGTGTCCATCTCCAGCAGTGATCAGCACTGGATGGCTAAGGTAAAGAATAAGAACAGGGCATAGATATAATCATCCTTTCCCAAATATTACTCCAGCCTTCAGCAATTTGCAGGACAAGGTCTTCTCAAGCCAGAGGATATGACTTCATACTTAAAGAGCCTTAATGGATTTTTCTTCCACAGATATGTCCTACAATTTTCTGAAGCGTGAATTCCTGTGGAAATGAGTTCCACAGATTCACTAAATATTCTGTGAAGAAGTATGTCCTTTTGTTTGAATCAAAGCTAGACCCTAGTGGGTTTCATTTCTCCTACTCCTAAAAACGAAAATGATACTGCGATATTGTTCAGGTTTATCTTCCTCATGCTGCTCTTTATTATGAAATACTATGAACAATGAAAAAACCCCACACTGCTATTTTATCTACACTTATTCCTCTCTTTTTTTTTTTTTTTTTTATCATGCTGAGGAATCCTACTCTATTTAGTCATTTCCTATGCAGAATTTGTTCCTTATATTTATCATTTACCACCTAGTTCTTCACTATACAAGATCCTTCAGTAACAGACTCAGGAAACATGTCCAAAGTGAAGAGACCAAGAAAATCAGCTGACTTCAATCCACCAATCCCCAGGAATCATACTCCTCAATGTACAGGGATAACAAAAGATCAGAAACGCACTTTGCAGGTACATTTAATGCATACATTGGTACATTGGTTTACTGTGTTGATAGGAGCAGGTGTATGCGAATTTGATCATTACAACACCCAGAGCCTTTCAAGTACAGTTTAAGGTAGGTCTTGTGTGGCTTGTACAGAAAATTATTTTCAGAACTGAATTTAATGACAGAAGTTCCCTTCTCCTGTTCTTTCCATGCCATCAGCTAAATCTTACACATCTCTCTAATGAAAGATTGTTTGTGAAGTAGGTAGATGGCCTAATCAAAGGACATTATGGAAGGACATTTTACAAATGTAGAAGTGTTCTAGGAGATACTGTGAGAATTCAAGGAGGACAAATTCATCCTGAAAACACAGGCACTATGTTGCTGAAGAAATTCCTGAACCTAAAGTCTTTGGAACAGGGGCTGAGAGAGTCCTGCTTTTTACATTCTTCACTAAACGTTTGCTGTGGGTGCTGTCGGTGACAGTCCCCACAGTCTGACCCAGACAAACTTCTCTTCTAAACCCGGGCTGCCATGTTCACTAAGGCAGCCCATCGGCAATACACGGCCCATTAAGATCACCCTTTCCATGGCTGCCGTAAATGCCGCAGGAGGCTGTGCTCTGCCCGACTTTCGCTGGGAAAGAGGCCATGCTAGAAAAGAGGCGGTGAAGCCCATGCCGCTGGGTGGAAGCCCACCGAGCTGAGCCCTCCCGGCCGCCAGCAGCCCCTTCCCACCCTCCCGCGGCGGCGCGGAGCTCCCAGCGCGCATCCCGGGGTGCCGGGAGGCAGCCGGGCGGGCGGCAGGAGGGCTTAGGACCCAGGGGAACGGCGGTGGAAGGACCCAGGCTTTGGCGCACACGCCTCCTACCAAAAAAAAAAAAAAATTCTCAGCCCCGTGGAGCTGGCGCTCGCTCATTCAGTTTTCTAGAGAGATCTGAGCCGGAACCCGGGAGCCGGAGCCGGGAGATCTTTCTCGCCCCCACAGCTCAGCAGCAAGGACATCTACAGGGGGAAAACTCCCACCCCACGCAGCCCCCCGCCGCCCCACGGCAGCTGCCGGCGCTGTGCAGGTATTTGGATTTGCCTTCTCTCGGGTTGCGCAGGGCGGCTCTCGGCGCTCCCCCCGCCCCGCCGGGCCCGGGATGCGGCGTTTCAGCACCGCCGGGCGGACAGCTCCGGCTCGGCCGCTCCCTGCCCGGCCTCCGGCTCTGCCTGCTCCATCCTGCCTGCTCCCTGCCCGCCCTGCCTGCTCCGTGCCTGCCCTGCCTGCTCCCTGCCCGCCCTGCCTGCTCCGT
>NC_031769.1:115612285-115683808 GCF_001522545.3 Parus major
TCTGGCCTCAGGCAGCCTATTTCTATATATAAGAAAGACACAAAAAGAAAGAATTAGACAGAGGACAAGAAAACAGGGGAACCATACTGGTCAAAATAAGAAGCCTAAATTATTGCTTGCCTGCAGCCTAGCTCTAGAGAAGGCTAGAAATGGCCTAGACAAGAGCTACAAGAAGGGGCTGAAAGCAGTAGACTCCTTTTGAAGAGCTTTTCCCAAAAGTAAGGCAGAAGCTGGCTTGCACCTATTTCTAATTCACTGCTAAAGAAAAGCTGATGCCATAATTAAATGGCCACAGTAAAAAGTGCTTTGATTTGAGAAAAAGCATCTTTGGTTTGATGTGACAGATGGAGTATACAGAAACACAAATAGAGCTGACACTTTCAGATGTGCACAAAAAAACAATCTTTACACCAGCCATGCTGGTGTGTGTGAGCAGGGCAAGACTGAATTTTACAAAACCAGAACAAGGTCTCAATACATGAGACAACTGTAATGTGAATGAAAGATTCAATTTATGAAAAGGCAAAGAGAATTTTATCCTGGACACATTATACAGAGTGAATTATTAAAAAAATAAAAAGAAGTATGATCAAGTGATGAAAACATGGAAGAGCTTGATGTTCAGGTATAGCCAAAATGACAGGCAGAGAAATGACATCTGCCACAGCATCAAGGAAGAGGCAGAGAAGGGTTATGCTGTGAGGGTGAGGCTGTTGGTTAATCATCCATCAGAGGAAGCCTGGAAGCAATATGAATACATTAGTTGCCAGATAAATGTTTTGGAAGTGAGAAGTGGATGTAACAACCCTAGAAAAGCATGACCAATTGCATAGAAATTAATGGTATTTGATACCTCTGATGGCAATACAAGTACAAAACAGATCACATACTGTAGGCTATCTCAGAACTGTTATTAGTCAGCTCTGTCCTGTGCAAAGCAGTAAGGCATCTCATCTTTGATTTCTAACAGTTATTTTCATCTCATATTAACCCATTTTTACATTTAGTGGGTAAAAAGTTTTGCTTCCAAACAGAAGTAATATGATCCTAATGCATATATCTGGTATGGTCTGTTACTAACCTCCTTTTATCTGGAGGTACAGTCATTCACTCCAGCTTTCTGTTTGCTTGTTTGTTTTCCTTACATATTTAATGTTTAATTCATTGCAAAAACCTTGATTGTTCATCCTCTTTAATCATCTTCATTCTGTGAGAGAGCTTGATGAAAAAGTACAGAAACTATGCTTTTAGGATATCTTTACCTGCTATTTCTTTAGCTTTTAAAAAGCTAAGCAAAACACTTGTTTTTTCCCCTTTGCAAAGGCTGTGTGGCCTGGCTTTTGAACAAGGAATATTTCTGCAGCTCTGTCTTCAGACTGATTTCTTTGTAAACTTTTCATTTTCTGTCTTACAAATCACTCCAGGAAATGTTTCTAAAACACCAAGACCACTCAGTTATACAGATTTACACAAAAAATGAATGTGACCTGCTTTAAAACTAACAGCAGTTTTGGAACATGGCAGGGGAAAAAAATTCCATACTTAACCTGAACAAATTTCCAGTTAGCATGCATTGGAAAATTTAGAAACTAATTGAAGAAAACATCATTGTTCCTACCTCAGCATTAAATACTAAAATATCCATATAGTCTTATTTTGATCCTGAAGCTTAGTTAATTGCTTTTAGTTCTTTTCACAAAAAATTATGACTAAATCGCTTGTTTAAAAAAGTGAAAATTTAGTTAATGTTATGTCAATAAAATAGAAATTAACCCTTTCCTGTCCCTGAGATCTTACCAAAGTGATCTATTTTCAGCTCTTGAACCTGAAGTACTTCCCTTCAAATAACATCACAGGTCATAACTTACATCACAGTCATAAGTGCAATGTTAAACCACTTGGCATCTTGTTGATGTTAAATCATTTGGCGTCTTGATTTGAGGATGGTCTATCCTGAGACTGGCAAAGGGAGCAGCTCTCTCCCTGCTTTGAGGACTCACAGAGCCAAGGGCTTCCTTCTTGGCTCTCTGCTGAGATGACAAACTACCATTCTGGCCCTGCAGCAGACTCATGTTGCCATGAACAAAGATTTTATCAGCCCCTTCACAAGAAAATGAAACAGAAGAGGAAAAATAAGAACTATGTTGTTAAAATTCACCACAAACTTAGTGAATAAATAAGCTAAATAAAGAATAAGATCTACAAACGGATCCACCCAAATGTGCTTGGTTTAAAAGAAAATCTTTGATTTTTGGCAGTTTGGCGTATTGAGAAAAGAAGGCACTCAGGTGCCCAAACTAAAACTGGTGTTAAACTTGAGCAGCATCAACAAAAAAAAAAGAAATAAAATAGTGTCTTTATAAAACTTGTATATCCATTTCAAATCTACAATAAGAAAGAAAATGAGAAGGAGGACAATCAACTTTATATTAATTAAGGGCTGCACTACCATTTTCTAATTTGCACATTTAAGATTATAGATATCATCATTATTCCAAGATGCAATGCAGATAATTAAGTCTATTTTTTCATGTCCTGTAAATTATCTTTCCACAAAATGCTCACTTTCTGATTAATTTCCTCTCTATAGCTTTCCAGTGACCTAAATCCTTAATTTTCTTTATGATTGGTATCCTTAGGCTGTTTCTTCATAGACTATATTTTAAATGTGAAAAATACTTGACATGATGCGGACATATAGAGGTGAAATGTTAGCTTCCCAGGTACATCATCCTACTTTGTACACCTTATTCTGCTTCTCACTCTTGTAGTGAAAAGGGCCTTTGTGCTTCGGCCATGAGCAGATCAGACTTTTTGTTACACCTAAATGACAGATGAAATCTCACTGCAGTGCACTTAGCAGTTACTAGGTCTGAATTCTCCAGGTTCACATGTGCAGCCTTTAGAGACAGTAATAATAGCCTCTCTAGAATCTCTTCCACTGGCAATTCACACATGATTTTCCTTCATACTGTAATTGCAAACAATTTTTCTATGAATAACAGAAGCTTGGCTAACTCTAAATTTGTCCTGTGTCTCTTAAACTATTCCTGCTGTTGTTAACTTGATTTTCCTAATCATCAATAACTCCTAGAGCAGCACCTCCAATTCCTGCCCCACCCTCAGTCTTACCTTGATTTTCCCACTGGGCTCCCCCACTTCAGTTCTTCAGCTCCCTCACCCCAGACCTGAAGCCCTCCTAGACTTCCCCATCAATCAGATCCCTCTCATGGTGTCACCTTTGCCAGCTACTCCTTGGGCAAGATTTGAACAGGTGCTGTGTGTGTCCTCAGCCACCTTGCCTGAGGTGAATAGGCAAGAAAAAGGATAGGCACAAGTTCAGCGTGTTTCCTCCCTCTCCTCCATCTATCCTCCCCTTTCCATATGAACTAAAGGAGTTTGTTCTCCTGGAGTCTGCAAGAAACGGAGAAATGCCTTCTGAAAGGCACTTTCCTCAAAACCACATGCCAAGGGAGGCCTGGATCACCAGAATTTCACCTTCAAGGCAGAAGGAAAGGAAACCAGAGTGGCCTGAAGGCTACAGGTGTCACTGCTTCTCCTGGAAGCTGGAGGGACTTCAGAGTTCCCACTGGGGCACTGGACAGCAGTTTGACAGGACTAACACCCTCTTTAATAGAGAAGCAGTGTTAGGAACAAATAATTTTGCCAGAAGCTTTTATTGTCAGATTGCAAGGTAGGAGAACTATTGGGCAACTGACTGGTGCACAGGTGACCAAGGAAGCTGGGGCAGCTGTACTTTTCTTACAGCTCCAAAGAAGCTGGTTTACATTAGGGTGAGTGAGTGCACAGCACGTGGTTAAAGAACAGCTTGAGAAAACAAGCCTTGATCTCCATAAGGAAATTGGAATAGTGTCCATAATTCATACCTGCATAACTGGCCGTAGGGGCCTTCCTGCCCCTCCCCCTGGCCGTGTGTTGTAACATCACAACAGTCTTAACATTTCCTTATTGGAAGTTAGTTACTTCTCTTCTGAGTCATAAAGCACTCAGGCAATGCCAAGATTTGTCTTAATTTAATGTATTTAAAGAACTACTTATCCAAATCACTTAGAGTCTGGACATAAACTTTTTATTCAAATGCCAAAAATACTAATGGAAAACAATCTATTCTGAGGGTACCAAAGGTGAAGAACCACTGAAATTTATAATGGAGAGCAGTACATCTCGATAATGGTGAGCATCTAGTTTTACTTGTGAAACAGAAAACTCAGTTCTGGAAAATGAGAAGCCCAAGCATTTGGACAGCAATCTTATTCCTGTTGCCAAGAATATTCCTGTTGGAGTGTTGACTAAGGAATTATAATTTAATATTTCTTAGTCACAATGATTTCCAGTTGCCCCTGTATTTCAAGCACCACCTAGTGGATCTATTTAAAAGCTATCAAAACAAAAGCAAGGAGCAAAATATTTTTCCTTTTTCAAGGTACAAATGGCAGCTGTAAGTCTCCCCTCTTTAAAACTTGCTATTTGATTGCTTGTTCATAGCAAGTCATAACAGCTCTGAAAAACTCTAAGTTAAAATAGGTGAACAAGTATGCACAAAATTTGGCATACTGAGCCTCACTGTAGGACATTCTCTTCCCAACTCATTATGCCCAGAATATTGAGATGGATATGTCCTTTAATTTTCAGAATTCCCTGAGTAAAGAAAAATAAATTTATTTTAAATGAAAACCAGTGAGAAAGACTTAGTAGTCATGATTATAATACTGGAAAATAATTAATCAAAGAAAGAAGGTATTTCTAATCATGTTCACCAGGCAGTCAAATGCGGCCATATAATTATGTAAGTATGTAATTTTTAAAATGTAGTATATTAAGCTTAGAGACATTTGATAGGTATCCTATCTAAGCAATTCCCTAAAATAAAGAAAATATAACATTAATCAATACACTGTTAATACTTTTATCCTTCTTGCTGATTTAATTTAATTGTAGAGGGATGGTTACTTATTTTAAATTCTGTACTTGATCTGAGCAGTGCATCTTAATGTATAATTCATGCATTGCATATTACCTATGAAGAGCATTTTTCAGCAAGACTTCAGAATTATTGTTGCAAGAAACTGAGATTTGATTGAAAATAATAAACACTGGGATCTTTAAAGTGGTGGGCGATCAGCCTAAAGTAAACTAAGTTCACCATGACACAGGACTGGGACCAAACCTTGAGTGCCTGATCTAATTAGGGGGTTTAATTCCAGACCTTGCAGTTGAGATTAGGTAATAGAAATGGCCATGACTAGCCAACTAAAATAGAGAGAATATTGTGAAGTGTCACAATAAGAGAAAACACTGTCATGCCAGAATCAGCATGAGCATTTATGAGATGCAGGTACTGAGCTGAAAGATCAAAACAACTGCAAACAGAAATCAGTGAAGTAACTGCAAGCAAAAACCACTGCTTAGAAAAAAATAATCCTGAGCTCTCTTCCTTGTAAACACTTTTGAGTGGACAAGAATTAATGGTGTTGATCCAGCAGCTGATCAGACGTTTGGTTACATAAGTTAATGAAAAGCTTTAAAAAAACAGACAGCTTCTATGTCTGGAATGAAATATAGCAAGGATTGTATATCTCTCTTTGATGAGGCTGTTAAAATAAAAATGGATTCACAATAGCCAATGGCTTATGGGTTCTTCCATCATCTAATTAGCTATTTCAGCTGTATTTTATATTAATTCATTCAATTAATCTATATTTAGGGGAAAAAAGGGTCTTCATTCTTAACTTTTGTATATTGGAAGTATTTTTTACACATTTTACACTGAACTCAGAGTCTAGATTTAACTTGCCATTTTACAGGAAGGCATGACAGGAAATAAATCCACTCTTGTAAGTAACACAGAGCTACAAGCAGAGATAAAGAACAGACATTTGTCATTAATGAAGAAATGTAGTTACTGTGGGTTGACTGGATGTGTATGATGAATGTACTATCTACCAATCAACACAACTTTATCTTTATTTTGAAATTACCTAAGTTGGTTTTGTCTGTATATGGTACATTACAAGATATCTCTGCTTTAAAGCAGAATTTAAGTTGCACTCCTCCTACTTATACTAATGGGGGAATCCCACTTTAGTGCCTGTTTGTTCATGGTATTCTTTTGTAAATATCTGGATATTAAAATATAAATAAAACATATTTATTTTGTGCCAAAATAATGTGCTATAAATAATTTAATCCTGGGAATGCTGAGTGGCTGTGCTGACAAAGTAGGTGGAGGGCTTACATATTTCAAAGAAAACAAAACTTCTTCTTTTTCCTGATTATTCTAGAGTGGCACAAATACAAAATATCAAATGTTCTGATTCATAGGTCTCCTTCTAAGAAAATTGACAGAGAACTCATCTTGTACAGACATCCCTTTATAGATAGCAGGCTCTAGACACAGGGTTTGGAGAGAGGGATTACTTTAATTCTCTCCAGATCTGTCAGGGCAAGCGAGCTTGGAGCCAGTGCTGGAGATAACCTTCCAGTCCCTCTTCTTCTGGTTAGCAGCTAACACCTACAGCACTGTGCTGTACAACTTTCAAATCTAACCACTAAGCAAACCACACAGCAAAAAAAGCATCTCGGAAAAAAATGCAAGTATCACTGAGAGAAGGATTTTAGAAAGTTCTGTAAGGTTATAAAACTGATGAAAATTTCCCAAGTTTAGATATTAGATTAATGGAATGGGATGTGGTATTGTTGCTAGGAACAGAGCCAAACCACTCATTTTACCAAAGACAAAAATTGCAGGACTTCTTGAGCAAGAATGAAAACCAGAGAATCTTGTAAAAAAGACACAACTTTCTGCCATTTCTTAAAAAAAAATCTAAAATTAGAGAATAGCACTCTGTGCATATTCTCAGGCAAACAGGCTGACATGTGAGGCTCCTAAAATACTAGCTTTGTGTATATTTACCTACAGCTTATTGAAGCCAAATCTTGAGACAGGAATGAAACACATAAGCAGCTGTGCTGGAGTAAAAATGTCACAGCCTAAATGGAACTAAAGAAGCTTTTTCTTACTACAGGTCACCTAAAAATACTTTGACAAACAGGGGGGTATCTAGCAGTGTACAACAGTTCCATGCTTTTTCTGATCTGGCATATGGAATATCTTGAGCCAGGTAAGAACAGGCCATGGGCTGTTTGCAAATGGACTGGGAAAAGTACAGTCTGAATAGTGCTATGATGCAGAGCAGAAGTAACCCAGCTATATAAACTCCATCTACTGGGAATCCTCTGTAGCCCTCAGGCTGTAGTCAGGATGATGGCAGAGACCAGTTTCAAGCATGCAATAATGATGAGCAATTTGTACACCAAAATATAGATTGGTCTATGTGATTAGGAGCAAAGGCAGCAAGAGACATTCATTTTACACAAAATATGAGTGATATTTAAACTAAAATAATAGACTGATGGACAGGAGGGTTTCACAGAGATTATATAAGTAATAAAGGGCATGTATATATAATTTTTAAGACAGTTTTTCATAAGAACTAATGAGAAAAGGGCTGTCAGGAACTAATCACTGTTGTAGACAAAGCCTGTTGTGCTATGGCTACATGTTCCCTCAAGCCAAACATCTAGCACAACCTGGTATCAAATATAGCAATACTTTAGTATACATTAGCATCTCTGTGGAGAAAAGCTTGCCAGTGTGAAAAGCTTCTGTCTTGCCTCATGCTCCCAGATAATGGAGCCCACTAAAAATAACACACTGCATAACAAAGGAAATAAAATCAAAGTATCTAGGAGGTGAAATCATTGTTGGTTAAATGCAGTAATTTCTGCTTTAAAGACAACATACACTGATTTAGCTGCTTTACTTTGTCATAGTGCTACTTTTGAGCTATTTAATAGTCCATTAATTGTAATTTTATTCTACGATTATTTACAGTCTATCATACAAGTCTCCAGTTGTTTCATACAATGTTTTACTTCAAATTCTTTACTTAGGGCAAACTTGTATTTCCTCATTCCCAAAAAGTGCATCAACAACATTAACATACTGTATAACTTTATCATGCTTTTATGATCAAAATCAGAATCAGAATGCCTGATCCATATTTTGAAATAGTTTTGTAGATGCTACTGTAAATTCAGACCTGTTCAAAGCTTGTAAAAGAATGCTTGATGAAATCTGGGACCTGCCCTGGACTTCAACATAGAAATTAATTTCTCACAGGAGGCAGGACAGGTATTTGTTTAATAACTAGTGAGTAAATGATGTATGACAAAGTTTTTATTTACTGCTATATTTTACAGCTCAGAACTATTAAGTCTCACACACAGAGGGAAATTATCTGCAGCTGAGCTGTTTGTCACTCCTTTATAACCTATGTTTTTAGGACTGTCATTAATTCAATGATCCTTTATGCCAGATGAAGTTGGGCATCACAATCTCTTGACCCCAGCTAAAGCCAAGGGGCAGCGGGACAAGTGCTAATAACTCAGACATTCTGGAAGGCATGTTCATCAGCAGTCACCAACACCTGGGCTTTGACTTGGTCTCATGAGTCTTTCACAGGTTCTCTCAATCACAGAAAATAATAAAAGTATTGGTTAGAGGGGATATCTGAAGGCTACATAGTCCAGCTTGCTGTTTGGAGATGGTCTATCACCAAGACTAGGTCATAGTACACTGATGTATTTTTTATATTTTTTTTGAGATAGGAGAAACTGAAGAATACTAGTAGCATGTATTTTCTACTTATTTAACAAATATTTTCTTTTGAAATTAATTCTTTTGAGCTACAGTTTGGCTACACTGAGAAACAGAGGCAGCAGGCTATTTGCAGTTTGTCTCTTGTTTAGTTTTAGTTTTTAAGATTCTTGGAGCCACTTTCTGTGTGTAGCCAAGACTTGACAAAGCACCTGTTTTACAGTCCAGTGGATATGTATGAGAAAATCATGGTGGGTTTTTTTGCATTTTAATGGTTGAGAAAAGAAACTTCATCACATTTTCTGAGCACTTCAGAACTTGTGTATTAAATCTCAATCATTCCCAAAGAAATTGTTACCATAAAGTTTTCCTGACTTTTAAAAATATGTATGTTCTTCTTCTGGTTTTGTCCAGTGAAGCTAAAGGGAAAAAGGTATCTCAAAATGGTGAACACAGTCATCCTTAAAGTTTGCTTTTAAGCTGCCACAATAACTATGCCAGAAGCAGTAATGGGAAAATCCAAAAGGTTTTGCTGAATGTCACAGGGAAGACTTTGATTAGGACCTACTGATTTCAAGGTTAAACAAAAGAAAACTGTCCTCCTCCTGAGCACTGTTGCAGTCTAGAGCTACATTTCTAGAAGGGCCCCAAGCCCTTTTCAGGGTTATGAGCACGTCCATTTGATATGCATTTCAAAGAACCATGAGGAAATGGAGTCCTGACGAGAATATTCCTGTTGGTTGGCAATCCCTGTCCAATTAAGTCAATTCAGAAAACTGCCAGCAGAGTGGCCTAGAAATGGCTCCATTGGCACCAACTCTGCAAGTCATGCACACAGATGACGCAGACGCTCAGTACGATAATCTGATGGCAAAGGGCGGTGGAATCAAACCATCATAGTTCAGATCACAAACAATATTCCTGAACGTTAACTACTGGAAGATGGAAAATTAGAGGGGATAAAAAAGAGGCCTAAAAGCATTTTGAAAAATGAACTGTATATATTTCCAAAGTCTCCAGAGCCACATAAGGCCGGAACTTGAACTATAATATTACAGAACTAATTGCCACAGAGCATTCCAGCAAGTCCTCAGAGGCTTGCATTATTCCCCTTTAAAAAGGTTCATTTGAGCCTAAGCTTGCAGTGCAGACTGGAATCCTGCTGAACTTGCAGTTTCTTTAAGGATAATTTTCACTCTACCACATTCCTAATGGTATAGATAAGGAGGAGCAATGTAGAACCACTTGCAAGCACAGACACCAACATTATCAAAAACTGGAAATATTTGCAGCACATTGAATTTTTGTCATACAAATTACAGCAACCACAATAAAGTGAATAAAAAATATAGTGCATTTATTTATTCCCCTATTACACTGCATATTTAACTAAATACATGTTATTAAGTCACCAGGGGCCAGCACTGTCTCAGAGGCAATACAATACTTCTACAAAAGAAACACCATTTAAAACTCCAAATAATCAAAAACAACTGTCAGTCTCATAAAATAAATGGCCTTGGGTCAAAAGCAATGACACGTTAAGTAATAAATTTGAGTTCGCCTTTCCTGATGTCCATTTTTTAAGTTATTGGCTGCTTTCTTTCCAGACTTTTTTGTCTAATCAGGAGGGCCAAAACCATTTGAAACACTGTTTTTTTAATATTATTTTATTATTCAAAAAATATAGGATTAAGCCACATATCCTGGATCACAGGATAAAATCTTGAAAACTGGCAATTTGCTATGAACCAGATGGTTGAAAGGCTGTTGTTTCACTGGACCAGATTCCCTAATGGAGTTCTGTGGCTGATTCATTATGAGTATTACTGCTGTCAAATTTGAGGTCTCTAAGACTGCAACTGGAATTTTCAGTGCAATATTCACCATATAACTTGGAGGGATGTACCCATGGCCAGTAGTCCCCATGACCTAAGAAATGCTGAGATCTGAATTCTCTCATCACTGGGAAGAGAATAGCACCCACATTTCTCATGGTAGTATTATCATCATCACACCAAAATGCATTCCAAGGCTGAAGTTATTTCACTGTGCCTAAATGAAACAAGGACAGAAGATGCCAGGAAAACAAACAAACAAAAAACCCCAACAAACCAAAGGCAGGAATGAATGCCTAGACTATGAGTAATGACACTGTCTAATGTGGGCACTCCTTCCAGAGCCTGTGCTCTGTTTGGCTCACTTTTACTTTTCTTCTGCCTATTCAATCTTTTTATATGCATGTTAAAACACTTCACTAAGAAGTGAAAATCCCCCCATGCCACACCTGTCTATGGATTAGAAAAACTATAAAAAAGAGAAAGAAATATGGTTTGAATGACTGAATCTAAGGGTTCCACCTGCTTTTTAACAGTTGTACTACAGGCATGAGTGCAGTCTTGTGGATATTGTTTCAAGGGTCTTATCCAAAGTTAAATTTGCAGATCTACTAAAGGTCAACTAGTCCTTCCAGGCATCATAAAAGATCAACTTTAACCTTGCCAGCTCCAATTTAAATCCATGATATTTTGTCCTTGTCCTTGATGTTTTAAATGCATAAAAATATTTGATTACTTTCTTCCTATGATATCATAGCCTCATTCTTCTTGGCCAAGGCCAAAGAATGGCCAAGGCCATTTCTTTCAGTCTTTTCTTTTAGAACCTATTTCCCACATCCAGACCTACACCATCCTTGTTGCTTCCCTCTGTACTGCCAGGTGTTCCTTCATGGGTAGTGGGTAAAATTACATAGTGTGCTGCAACGGAGTAAACAAGCATTCTACAACTCCTACAAACACATTAACTTCCAGTATAATGTTCACTTTCTGAAAATTTTAAGAAATGATTTGCCACTATAAACTGACTCTTCATCCAGAAGTATTATTTCCCCAAGATCACTTTGTGCAATTATTAAAAAAAAAATCCCAAAACAGAACAAGAACACTTTAATTTGAGAAGAAAAAAACACATGCACCAAGTTTTAAAAGGGACTTTGACTCAGTGTCACGAGGGATGCTGTCCCCATTGCCCTGACAATCGTATTGGATTTAAGGCATTCTCGCCTTCAGACTCAAAGCAGCATATTAATTACAATGCTGACTTTTCTGATTCAAGTTTATAAATACTTAATTCCCCCCTGGAACATTGCTGAAGTGGTCTTGGAATTTACTGGTGGCTGCTGCAGGAAGCCCCTACACAACTGCTGAACGTTTCCCATCAATTAAGTAATATAATAAGTAATATAGTAAGTAATTCATTAGCAATAGAGTTGAAACCAGCTGGGTAAAAAAACCTGGATTTGTTGAAGCACCGTTAGTTCTGGCACCAAACCTACACTACAGACAAGGTGGGCGGGCAGGAGCAGAGCAGCCTGGGTGAGCTTGTAAGGGCTGTGAGCAAGCATTGTCACCCATGAGCTCAGCCAGTGCAGACAGCCCAGTGCCCTGAACCCTGCTTACAGCCTGCTGTGGAGGTGCCAGCAGCCCCGGGAGTGCTGTGTGCTGTTCTGGGCTGCACAGGGCCAGAGAGCCACAGAGCTCCTGGAGCAGCTCCAGTGGAGAGCTCCAGAGTTGCTTCAAGGGTCTGGAGCATCTTTCTCATGAGGAAAGGCTGAGGAGGCTGGGCCTGTTCAGATGTCTGAGATGGGCCTCATCAATGTGTACAAGTAACTCAAGGGAGGGTGTCAAGAGGATGGATCCACAGGCTCTTCAAGGCAATGCCAAGTAACAGGACACGAGGCAACCGACAGGAACCGAGACACAGAAGTTCCACTTGAATATCAATCTCTTTACTGTGTGGGTGACCATGCGCTAAAACAGACTGCTCTCCCTGACGACATTGCAGAACAGTATGGATACAATGCTGTGCCATGTGCACTGAGATGACCCTGCCTGAGCAGGGAGGTTGGAACACATGCTCATTGTGGTCCCTTCCGACCTGACCTGTCCAGTGATTCTGTGACCCAGGAGAGGATGGGCGACAGGAGCGGCCGCGGGAAGGCCGCCCGAGCCCTCCGCAGGCAGCAACAGCCGCTCTGGGCAGCCAAGGCCGGGTCGCCTCACGGCCCCGCGGCCGGCTGCCCGTCGCCCTCGCCACACCGCCCTGCCCCAGCAGGTCCCCGGCACAGGCGCGGTGGAGCGGAGAGAATCCTCCACGTTTTCCATCGCCCCGTTCCCGGGCATTCCCGAGCCGCACACGCGCTCCCAGGACGCCAGGAGCGGGAACAGCCGCGGCTCCTTCCGCCTGCCGCCTCCCGCCGCGCGCACGCGCACTCGCGCCCCCGCCGCAGGCCCCGCCCCCCCGCGCCACTGGAGCCGCTGGGCGGCGGGAGGGCGCGCGCGCGCGGCGCGGCTTGGCGCCCCACGTGACATGGAGGAGGCGGGGACGGGAAGGGAAAGGTCAGCGGCGACGCCGGCGGCGGGGGGAGCGGAAGGTCAGGGCGGCGCGGAGCGGAAGTGGGAGCCGGAGCCTCGTCCGCCATTGTGGGGAAGCGGAGCCCAGAGCAAGGGGGGGGAAGCGGCGCTGCGTCCGGCCGGCCGGCTCCTTCCAGCGGGAACCCGATCGGCGGCGGCAGCGAGCCCAGGCGGCGGCGGCGACAATCAGGCGGCGGCGGCGGTGGGGAGGAGGAGGCGGAGGCGAGCGAGCGGCCCCGGCGTGCGGAATCACTCGAGGCCCAGGCGGAGCGAAGCGAGGGGATCGCGGCTCCCCGTGAAGAATGTCAGCCACCAGCGTCGACCAGGTACCGCCCGCGGGGCGGGGGGGGCGGCCGCCCGCTCTCTCCTCTTCCCTCTTCCCGGCCCCGTCGTTACCCCCGGCGGGGGAGGGCGGCGGCAGGGCGGCCACCTGCACCTTCCCTCGCCGCCGGGGCGGCGCGGTTCGCGGCCTCCTCCTTCCCTTCTTCCTTCCCTCCCTCCTTCCCTCGCCGCCGCCATGAGGAGCGGCTGTCCGTCGCAGCCGGGATGGCGGGCCTCTTTCCCGGCCCGGCCGCCCCTATTTATAACCGCTGATCCGCGCCGGAGCGCTCCGCCTCCCCGCCCGCCCGCAGCGCCCGCCGCCCTCAGCCCGAGGGCTGCCGGCCCGGCCCCCGCCCGCGGCCCCCTTTGTGTGTGACCTACTCGGGAGCCGGCCCTTCCCGGCCCCCGGGCTCCCGGTTCTTCGCTCCGGGAGCGCCGTAGAGCCGCGCTCCCCGCGGCGCCTAGCGCCGTCTCCTCTCCTTGCGCACCCCAAACTCCCCCAGGCTCCTCGTTACCGCATCCTTTCTCTTCCTGCCTTTCGCTCTTCTCGCCCACCGTTTCTCCCTTCGGGCCTCTGGCTTCTCCTTTTCTCCCGGCCTTCGCTTTTTCCAGCAGTTCTCAGTTTTTCTCCTTGCGCTGTACAGCACTTTTTAAAACTTGGTCCTTCACGGAGCTTAGAATCTGTTATTTTTTTACCTTTGCTAGGCCTCTGCTTGTCCTTTCTGGCTGGAAGCTATTCTGTCTTGATCTCTGCTTCGTCCGTGGGTTTCTGCCACTCCCCAAAAGTTTTAGTCCTGCAGTCTCTTGCTTCCTTTTATTTTCTCTCTGTGCCTTTAATGTTTTGTTTCTTTTGTCTCTGTGCATGCTCTCCAGTTTCTTTTAAGCATTTATTTCTAGCTCAGTGATCTCTTAGCCTTTTATTGTTCTGTCTTTCATGAAGGCTGCTTCTTCCCAACTTTTTCTAATTCTGTGTCTCTTGCTGGCCTTTGCATGCCTTTGTGTCTGGATTAGATTTATCCCAAAAGATGAGGTGGTTGAGGTTTTTCAGGTTACAGAGATTTTTCCCGTTTTGGGAGAGGGCAGTGTCTAACCAGTGCATCTCTAGATCAAGCAGTGTTGAGCAGTGTTATGGTAACTGAGACAAATGCACATGGAAGTAACTTGGAGCTGATTACCTCACAAACTTTCAAACCTCTGAATACTGAGCTCTTTAAGACTAAAAATTGTTAAGAGAGTGGTGGAACCTGGAGACCCACTCCTGCTTAGTTGAAAGTAATATGAGAAGGTGAATTAGATTTTCATGGACTAGCATTTGTTTTTCTAAGTTATTTTATCTTGCTGTAGAGGCTTTAAGGATACTGTAATTTATAATGTTACATTGATTCTTAGTGCATGACAGATTAACAGTGTTTTGTAATGACTAATCCTAAAAAAAAAAAAAATCCTTAAGGAATTATTTCCTTGTGTGAAAGCTTTGTACAGGCTGTATAATTTTCTCAGTATAATTGCCTAGGTGAGGAGTGCACAACTTGAAGTTCAGCATATGATACAACTCCCTATTGCTTTGTATATCTAAAAAGCAAGGCATTGTTTTTCTCTGACAAGTACCTGTCAGTCAATTTAAAAGATGACCCATCATAATGAAATTTGTGTATTGGCAGTAATCTTAGGGGTTTTTTTTTAATTCTCTGTTACTTTTGATTATTGCTTATGTTTTTTTCAGGCCCGGGGCAATTGAAATTCACTTGTTCAGCTTTTCAGTACCATCTAAGTTTCACATGCTGTTAAATCATAGATTATTTCAATGTTTTAATAAAATTCTATCTGGTTTTGGTTTTGTAGTATTTTATAATGTTACTTTAAGTAATGTCACAACATTTTCATTTAGCATGGTTTAGTAATATTTTGAAATGATATTTAAGTTGAAAAGGGCAGAATTGGCAAATAAATAGAATTAAACTGAAGTTGCTATTAGAGGATTCTAACTGAACTTGTTTTGCTTCCCCCCTCTCCCCCCACTTTCCTATATACAGAGACCTAAAGGACAGGGAAATAAAGGTAAGTTAATACCTCATATTTCTGTATAATTCTGTAATACTGCTTTTATGGAGGATAATGTCTGACTGTCATAGCAAGAAGTTGTAGCTATAGGATGTCTTTTATTTTAGAGCAGGATGACAGCAAATGGTGTGCCAAAATGTTACTTCCCAGCACTTTTACTATGGCACAGCAGTACATCAGTTTACAATGTGTTATTTTGCAAAAGGTTAATGTCAGAAGTCAGACAGTGAAATAGTTATTTCTTTTTAGCTGCCTTTGTGATATGCTTGTATAATCTCTCCTTAACAGTACACCTTGGGCATTTCTGTGTAGTGAGTAGAATCATCAGTAAGAATCTTTTGAACAGCTTCCTTAGTTTGCTAGACAACAGCCATGTGACTAGTTACTCATATCTGTGAGCAGAAAACATCACCTTCCTTATTTTCAGAATTTTTGTAGTCTTGCTTCATTTTAGCACCAGTTACTGATCTTTTGTTAGTGTGTGTAGGCCTTCTGCTTTTTTAATGTTTCTGTCAAGGTCTTTAGTTTTTAAATACCATACTCAGTGGGATTTCTTTCCCACAGAAGGAAGGAACTACTAACTACTTGATATTCTTCTCTCTAAAATTCTTGGCAAGTCAGTTGTAAACAGCATTTCAGATTATATCTTGCAGTATTCTGTCTGGAATTTGTTTTCTCACTAATATTCTATTTGGAATTTCTTTCTGCCTAAACAGTGCACTTGTGGCCATTTAATTCTTAGCTGCTCAGCAAACTGAGCTATAGAATAGCATGCACACAGCTACCTCTCTGTGTTAATATGCTTATTATACTTATGCAGATAAGAAACTTTTTTTTTTTTTGTTTGAGCTCAGGTACTCTTTGCCCCTCTTAGTTCATTATCTGTACTAATCTAATTGTTCTCTCTGAGCTGTCATTTAATGTTATCCACAGCATACTTATTCTGTTACTCTGTCTGCGTGCAGATTATCTGCTTCTTGTTACATATATTGCTTGTGAGGTTCCCAGAACTCATCGAATTTGGCCTGTTCTTTTTAATTTCTCTGTATTCAGAGAGAAAAAGAATGTGTTTAGCTCCTCAGACATTCCTAGTTTGGTCATTCTTGAATACTTGTTCTCTCATATTCTAATACTTCTGCATTTTTTTTTTTTTTGCCCACAGTGCACTTACTAACTACTCCATGTTTTTGAAATAGTTTGTGGTTACAACTTTCATGTTACCCTTAAATGAGAAAAGAAGTCAGACTCGTTATATCAAATAGTTTTTGTCTTCACAGTCTTTAAATTATCATTTCTCAGTTTAAGTGAGGTTAATTAGATGGATCTGTTAGAGACTCACACAGGTAGTTTTTGAGCTATACTCTATATATGTGAATTAGACTGGAAGTATTAAGCGTTTCTATTTGGGTGCTATGTTGCAGTGTGTGAAAATGCACTAGTCAGCTTTACTTTGGCTTATTTATGTTAGCATATTTTTGTGTTCTATAATTTGTCACTGCTGTGGAATGTTTGAATCAAAACACATCTCTGTTTGCTATGTAAGGAAGAGATTTTTGCATTTCTGAACTTGGATTTTTTTATGGAATGCATCCTTTTAAATAATGAATACTTATGATGTAGTCGCTTGGTGAGAGTATGACCTAAATTAAAACTATAGTGAAACAGAACAATTAATCTCTGTTCTGTTAAATTATTTGGCATAATGTCTGTTTAGTAAAAATAAGTTATGAGTTAGCATTAGATTAAAGGTCTAGGAGGTTGTGCTACCATCTTCAGTGCAGCACAAGTTGTTGGCTTTGGGCTAGAGGCTTTTTCAAGTGGCTGAATTAAGTCAGTGTCAGCAGTCCTTACCACATGTTAGCTGACAGTGATCTTTCAGTTGTCGTGATAGGTGTCAGCTTAGAGGAGCTTTGAGGGAAGATGTGATACTGAGTTAACAGACCATTCTGAAGTTGGTTCTGTGCATAAGAGTAGTAATGTTAAGGAGGATGGTAGAAGCTGCCCACATGTCTGGTAGAGAGCATATGAGAGAATGAGTGAGCAATAAAAGGAGTGTATACATACTTCATATTGAAATGAAAAATACCAGACCTGCAAATAATATTGGTAGGTAGCTGATTTTTATTGTCTAGTAAAATGCCTTGGATGCTTTATTCTAATTGATTATAAACTGGTGTACTGTGCTATTTCCTTTGACCATAATTTGTGGGACTGAAGTTACAGTTCGTAGAGCAGTATTGTCTCTGTTGTGTCAGATATTCATGTTGGTGTTTCAGAGACTTGAATGAGTAAATGATCCTGTCATGAAAGTTTTCTTGCTCTAGTTGTCAACTACTGTACTGAACAGTTGACATAAAACATCAGAGCTGACATCCATCAAATTATGTCTTACAGGGGCATGGAGAAAAAAGGCATTCCTGGAACTTTTTCTCCCCCCTCTTTTGTTTTTTGTGCCATTGTATCAAATCTGTCTTAGGAAGGCGCTGACTTGTTTTTACACTTAGGTGTATAACAATTTTTAGTTTTGTAGGAGGCTTAAATGTAGTTATTAGGTTTAAAACAAGAATGAAATGTTTCATGTTTCTTGTAGTGTTTATTCGTCACATTAGTGTATGATGACTTTTAATGAAAAAAGTTATTCTCGTGCCTTTGCCCATCATTTTTTATAAGTGGCTATTCCAAGGGTAGTAGCAGTTAAAAGAATATTAGCTTTAAATTCCTCTATTGGATGAGTTGCTTCTTTCCAATATCTAATTATGCTGTATGTTTTCACAGTGTTTGCAGAAACATATGGTATTTATAGCATTGTATTGATACAGATATTTTTAGTATCTGTAGATTAGTTTCAATTAGTATTCTTCATCACTGCCCTGTTCAGTTGGAGCACTTAACATGAGATTTTGGGAATGAGGCATTCATTTGCTCTTGTTAAATGTCTGTGTGGGCTACATTCTTCACTATTAACATGTTATGTAAAGTTAGAATGAAAAGCTAAAGGGATGTGCTTCCAATTATGCTATTTCACTGGGAAATGTATATATTTCACTAGGAAAAAGATCAGCGTTAGAAATATTTTGTGTCACTGACTTAATATCTCAGCATTCTACAGAATGAATAAGAAAAATATTCTTGTCAATGTATTTTCTATGTTAGTTGTAATGTCATACCAAAAATAATTCAGTGTTCAGTGACCTTTAGATACCTGTGGAACAGTAAACACAGCAGATGTACTTTTTCTGAAGATTAACTGTCAGTATGAGGAGATTAATTTTGATGGGACTCTAGTCTTGACTTATATCTGTTTATTCCTTGTGGTGGTATGCTTTTAAGAAATTAATATGCCGCTACCCATGTTTTTCCTTATAACAGAATTGTATTTGAGAGTTGTGTTCTCTGTACTATTTGATTGAGTCTGAGCAGTGGACATGACATAGACAAAATGTTTTGAGGCTTATCCTGTGTGTACCTGGGCCAATTCTAAAGAGGAATACCAGTTCATTAATATGTTACCATTGTGAGTAAATTCAGGAAGATACATGACCTTAACTGAAAGCATTTATTGGAGAAAAGAACCTCCAACACCTAATGTTTAATTTAAATGTGGTGTTTAATTAGGAATATTGTTCTGTCCAGTTCTAAGCTACTTTGTGCTAGCATTGCTGGTCATATTTGACAATTGCTAGTATTGAAATGCAGTGTGGCAGTTTGCAATAACTGAAGTGTCTGGTGTTCTTCTAAAACTTCGAGAAGGTATTCAAAACACAGGTTGCTTCCTTCCCAGATAATTGCTTTGAAAAAAAAAAACAACCTTCTGTGTTAAATTATGAATTTTTACCTCTTTTTATTACTGTCTGAAGTTAATAAAATTTTCCAGGATTTTGATTGTTCCTTATGATTATATCTATTACTTTTTCATTTCTTTCAACTAGTTTAATTCACTGAAGGCAGTTTTGTTTTAGGGGTGTTGAAGTCAAATGTGAAAAAAAACCTCAAACACCTCTTATTTGGCTTACAATGTGAATTTTGGGTGGCAACCCCCCTACCCCCAATGAAGCAAGGAAAAAACCCTGACTCTTAAACACTAATTTCAGCAAAGTTGAATATTTAATTACATGGTTGTATATGCTTTTCAGAAGCTTTTTCTAAAAGAGGGAAGATTTAAAGTTGGCTCCTAACTCATTTTTTTAAGTTTCAGAAAATCTGATGTTTTATTGTTGCTTGTGCCGTTGTGGTTTTTCAGTGCATCTTACTGATCGTCCTGAGACTTTTTTTTCCCCCACTGAACCTCCTTGACCAAAAAAAAAAAAGAAAAAATGCATTTGGATAACCAGTAATTTATTTTTGAGAACAGATCTTCATCTTCAGGTTATGTAATTGAAAGTGCTGGTTTAAGTCCCTGTTCTTCTTTGCACCATGGGAAACAGTGGAACTTAGCAGAAATTTGCACAGTGTGGCTTTGTTTGAATAGTAGCCTGGGGGATGGTAGAGAGACACTTCAAGTAATTTGGGCAGCTGGAGAATCCCAGGTAGGTGTAATGCCTTAGATGAAATGAAAGGTAATAGAAGACCAAGAAGAGCAGGTAGGAAGAGATTCCAGCCTATAGTGGCATGTGTGTTGTGAAAGGCTTGTAATCACCCTTTGGGACTTAAGCTTTTATTTCGGTCTTGCTTTGTCACCTCAGAGCTTCAGAGATGTCACTAATGCAGTACAGTTATGTAGGAAATACAGGATTAAATAGCTGAATAGTGGTGTCCTTCATGGTTGTCTTGGTGGGTAACTGCCTTTCCTCCTGGCAGGAGAAAGCTGTATGTTGAAACTTTCCGTACACCTATTGAATATGTCTATAGATCAGGTTGGTCTGCACATTTGCACTTGGTCTGGTACTTCCGGAAATGCTGGATTTACTGCCTGTGCAAATAAGGTGTGCCTGTAGTTCTTCATCTGTCTGGGGATCTCGGGAAAGAGTCAGGAGTAGTCTGTCCTAGCTGCCATCTTTGCAGACTTCTCCTGAGATTGATCCTCATGATCAGTAGAATGAGCTGTTTTGTTTAAATTGGAATGGTGCTTAACAATAGTATGTATTTCAATGTACAGGTGATTAAGAAGTGTTAACTAGATTGAAAGTGCAGCATAGATTTTCCAGAGAGTATTCTAATACAGATTTATTTTTAGTTTCAGTACAAAACGGTTCGATTCATCAAAAGGATGCAGTAAATGATGATGATTTTGAGCCATATCTAAGTAGTCAGACAAATCAGGTAAGTGAACATTGGTTACTACCTTAAAAAGTTAACTTTGACATTCAGCTGACTTCCAGACTTAATTTTTGGATATTTCTTAACATTGCTGACTTGCCTGAATATACATAGAAATATAATTTTATATTGTATTGTGTCTCATCATATGATACCTTAAGGAGATGAAGTATTCTTAGGAATTCTGGGAAAGCTTCAGTTAAAGAGCCTGCTTTGATGTCTCTTGCTCTTGTGCTTCTGTTTTAGTTTCAGAAAGATGCAGTTACAAGAAACTTGAGCTAAAAAACAAACCCCAAACCCTTACATTTAAAACAGAATCATCATTTTGGATGCAGTCCAAAACAACAGTTTTATTGGCTCTGAGAATATATTAACTGCTTGGACATGATTTCCTTTAAAGGTGGTAGAAGTAGCTCACAGCTGATAGCATAATAGATGGAAGCTTAATATCCCTACAGCTTGGTACAACTCTTCTGCCAAGAAACTAATGGCTTGACTTCCAGAGCTATGAATTGCCTCTGTAGTTGAAAGTTAATGAGTTATGTTAAGTTTGTAAATTGGAGTGTTCTTGAAAGAGTGCAATTTAGTAAAAGACTAAGAATTTTGCTTTCCTTCACTTTTTTTTTTCCCTAATAATACAACATTAAGGAAGCATCAGCTAGAGGATGATATGTGTAATTTTTATCTACAAAACAACACCAGAAATCATATGGGGGTAGTCCTTCAAATGTCTCAAGGAGTAAATTGTGTGATTTCCCAGGGGCCTGTCTGGTGTAGTACTGATTTAATGCCCATTCTCTATAGCATGGATATGTTACCTTTTTTTTTGTTGCTACTCCTGAAACAAACAGGCATCCTTACATCCATTTCACTGTAATAGTCTGTTGGAGTGTCCAGTTAGAATTTAGAAATATGACAAAATCTAGAAATACCGCAACTTTAAATCATAGTTGTGGCTATTTTTCTTTAGTTGCAAAGTTACAGTTATGACTTGTTTTAGAATAGCTTGTTTTTTTCTTGATACTGTTGGCATGGAGGCATTTCAAACCTAGCTTAGTAGCTAAAAATTAAGATAATGTTCTAGAAAAAAAAGGGGCCCTTTCATGCTTTGAGAAGGTGTCTTGAAGAAATGGCTATATCTGACAGTTACCTCGCTCATCTTTTATGTTGTGAGGAATGGTGGAAGTTACAAATGCATTCATATAAGCCTTAAAAATGTTTTGGATTGTATTACAGTTTTCTTTTTTCCCCCTGAGCATAATTGTCAATATTGCTGATTTTTTTAAATTCTATTTTCTTGCAGAGTAACAGCTATCCACCAATGTCAGACCCATATATGCCTAGCTATTATGCTCCATCCATTGGATTTCCATACTCTTTAGGTGAAGCAGCATGGTCAACTGCAGGTGACCCTCCAATGCCATATTTGACAACTTATGGACAGATGAGCAATGGTGAACACCATTACATACCTGATGGTGTCTTTAGTCAACCTGGGGCATTAGGAAATACCCCTCCATTTCTTGGGCAGCATGGATTTAATTTTTTTCCTGGGAATGCAGACTTCTCTACATGGGGTACAAGTGGATCTCAGGGACAATCAACGCAAAGCTCTGCTTACAGCAGCAGCTATGGCTATCCACCTAGTTCTCTTGGGAGAGCCATAGCAGATGGACAGGCTGGATTTGGCAGTGACACTCTGAGCAAGGTGCCTGGGATTAGCAGCATTGAGCAAGGCATGACTGGACTGAAAATTGGTGGAGATATGACGGCTGCTGTAACTAAGACAGTAGGTTCAGCTCTGAGCAGTACAGGTATGACAAGCATTGCAGCTAACAGCGTGCCCCCAGTTAGCAGTTCAGCACCTAAACCAACCTCATGGGCTGCAATTGCAAGGAAACCTGCTAAACCTCAGCCGAAACTCAAGCCTAAAGGTAATGTGGGCATTGGGGGCCCTGCTGTACCGCCACCACCTATAAAACACAACATGAATATTGGAACTTGGGATGACAAAGGGTCAGTGGTAAAAGCACCCCCAGCTCAACCAGTACTGCCTCCTCAGACTATAATCCAGCAGCCTCAGCCATTAATTCAACCACCACCACTGGTGCAAAGCCAACTGCCTCAACAGCAGCCTCAGCCACAGCAACCACAACAGCAACAAGGACCTCAGCAGCAGGCCCAGCCTCACCAGTTGCAGCAGCAACAGCTTCAAAACCGCTGGGTAGCTCCACGTAATAGGGGTGTGGGCTTCAGCCAGAACAATGGAGCTGGTAGCGAGAACTTTGGTTTAGGTGTTGTATCCGTCAGCTCCTCACCTTCTGGTGTGGAAGTGCACCCAGTGCTGGAGAAACTAAAGGCCATAAACAACTACAATCCCAAAGACTTCGATTGGAATCTGAAGAATGGACGTGTGTTTATAATCAAAAGTTATTCAGAGGACGATATTCATCGCTCCATTAAGTACTCTATCTGGTGTAGTACTGAGCATGGGAATAAGCGCTTGGATGCTGCTTACCGGTCCCTGAATGGAAAAGGCCCACTCTATTTACTCTTCAGTGTGAATGGCAGTGGACACTTTTGTGGAGTGGCTGAGATGAAGTCTGTTGTGGACTACAATGCATATGCTGGTGTCTGGTCTCAGGATAAGTGGAAGGGGAAGTTTGATGTCAAATGGATCTTTGTCAAAGACGTTCCCAATAACCAACTGCGACATATTCGCTTGGAAAACAATGACAACAAACCGGTTACCAATTCGAGGGACACTCAAGAGGTACCCCTAGAAAAAGCCAAGCAAGTGCTTAAAATAATTGCTACTTTCAAGCATACCACCTCAATCTTTGATGACTTTGCACATTATGAGAAGCGTCAAGAGGAGGAGGAAGCCATGCGTAGGGTAAGAAATCAGTGTTGTTACAGTAGCTCTTTTTTTTTTCTGTTTTTAGAAACCTTGTTTTTCATTCATCTGGAATTTCTGTCTTCAAGTGGTAAATCAGAAAGTGGTACTTCTTACTTAGTGTCTACTTGATATAACTGGTTCTTAATGAAAATAATTTAAGTTCCTGTAATTTTTTTGTTAGTTCAGTCATCTGTTTAATCACAATTCTAAGGTAGGCCTGAATAAGCAGACATCTGACATGTTCTACTTCTTCAATGCAAATGAAAACTGAATTGAGTCTGTTATCCATAACTGAAGTCTTCTTGCTTAGATTTTTACAGTTTCTGGCTATTACAAAAAAGGACGAGAAATTAGAGAAGAAGTGTACAGTATTTTACATAACATTTCAATTCAAATTCTGCTTTAATGAAATGTTAACAGCATGATTAGTGTGAAAAGCAGGTTTTTTCCTCGATTCCATTTATCTTTTGTGAAACTGTGAAACACAGAAGTAATACAGTGATGGCTTGTATAGTGTCTAAATAATTTTTTTTGACCTTTCTGATAGTGCATTTCCTAAAAAAAGTAATTTATAGTTTGTTTCTGCAAGGAAGAGTAAATGTGATAACTCTGAAAAGAAACTTTTAGTTTTGGAGGCATTTCAGGAAACCGGACAAGGGAAAAGCATTTAAATCAAGCATGGTCTACTTTGTCTTGTGTACCCTCCCTAATCATAACACTTGTGCTCACCATTGGCCACAATATTTACTTTTCCTCTATTTGCTTTTTCTCCAGACTTGACAGTAACTGTAAATGTATGATTTGTCTCATGGTTAGAAACGTTTCAGGAGCTATTTTTACCAGTTAGATGATAGGAAATATTCAAAAATGGGAGTTGCCATCAGTACGGCTTGTTGCTAATGACCTGTTCATCTTATCACACCACTCACTGAATAAAAACACCCAAAAGTTTAGGGTTTGTGCCAGCTAGGAGCCTTGAGACATGTGAAGCTGAGAATTTGTTCACTTGAAGCTGACACGTAAAGAAGCTGCAAAGCAGGTGAAATGTTTACTTCTCTTAGGTGTCTAGTCCTGGGTGGTTTCACCCCTGTTGTACGTGTCAGGCGTACCCTAAATCAATTTTGCAGTTCTATTGCAGGACTCTGCGGTAAATTGTTATGTTGAAAGTTTTCTGTTGTAGGGAGGCTAGCTCAGTATCCCAGTTGGGTGTGTAATGCCTTTTGGATTTTTTTCCAGAAAAGAAAATAGATTATGCCCTAAATGAGTATCGTTACTTTCATGGTATCTTGATGATGAGGTGATGGGCTGCTTTCTTAAATAGTATTCAGTGTAAGGGGCAAACTTTGACTTTTTGAGGATTTGGTACAATTTAATCAAGTGCAGAATCACCAGCCAGTCAAGGGAAGTGATTGTTCCACTCTACCGTGTGCTAGTGGAGCCTTACCTTGAGTCCTGTGTGCAGTTTTCAGTGTCTCAATATGAGCACATCCAGAAGGGTCACAAAGATGATGAAGGGTCTGGAGGGGAAGCTCTGTGAGAAGAACCTGTGGGCACTTGGTTTGTTCAGCCTGGAGGAGACTGAGGGGGAGACCTCACTGTGGTCTCATGAGGGGAAGTGGAGAGGCAGGCATGATCTCTTCACTCTTGTGATGAGTGACAGGTTTCGAGGGAATGGCCTGAGGCTGTATTAGGGAACATGTAGATCAGATAGAAGTAAAAAGGGTGATTGGGCACTGGAATGGGCTTCCCAGGGAAGTGGTCACAGCTCCAACCCTGAGAGAGTTCAAGAAGTGTTAGGCCAATACTTTCAGGTAGATGGTGCAACTCTTGGGCTGTCCTGCGCAGAACTAGGAGTTGTACTTTTGTGATCTTCAAGGGCTCTTTCCAGACATTTCGATTCTGTGATTCTTTGTGATTTTGTAATGTTTCAAAAGTACTAAGATTATAATGTATCTCTGTAGCCTTTATGTTTCAGTATTTTCTTAATTTTGAGATATTTCACAAATAGCTGGCTTCTTTCAAAAAGATCTTTTTTTTAAAAAAAAGCATCTTCACAAACAAGTCATAATTCAGACATGCCCTAGCAACTCAGGAAGATAGTTTTATTTGTGGTTTTGTTTCTTCAGTAATAGGTAAAAGCCACAAAATGTAGTGAAGAGGAGCAATGTAGATAAGTGGAAGTGTTTCTGTGTGTGCTAAACTTAAAATTCAAAGTACTGACTTTAGCATTTAGTAGGTCTTGAACTAGGTAACTCTGATGATGGGTATTTGAGTAAAAAAGTAACATTGCTATTTGAATAATATCTTCAGAGAAACATACAGTATTTGTATGAATCATTTCGTTGTAAATAGTTACCTTTTCCAACACTATTGATAGAAAACATACTTGTCAAGACACTTGCAATAGTGGCCATTGGCTCTTTTACAGCATCTTACAAATTGGTTTTACAACCAATTATGAAAAATGGCTTTGGAACTGTGTAGGTTAGTCATGAGGTTTTCTCTTTGTAGATGGGCTTGAGGTGTGCCTTAAGCAAATTAAAATAGACTTAAAATATAGGGAGTTTAAATTAAACTAATGACATCTACTGAGAGTTTATCTTTAGCATTCTCTTATGACTAAATGTTGATTTAAAAAATCTGTTTTTTCTTTTATCACACAGTGTACAAACAATCTGTCTTTAAATTGTAAACATACAATTGTTAACTCTTATGATTCAAGTTTGTAAATGCACCAATTAGTATTGTAAGCTCTGGTTTATGGTAAATTGAATAACTTTATTACGTAGTGCCAGCTAAGCTCTCATGGAGCTGTATTTAAATATGTGCTCTTTCTACTGCCAGTAGAACTGTGTAAATTAAATTTGTGTTAATTTTCTTTGGCAGCTGTGGCAATCACTTTGTTTCCAGTGTTTTGGTCATGAAAAATATGCTTATAAATGTTAATAAAGTATTAAATGCATCAGGCAGCAGTAGTCCTTCCATGTTCCTTGAAATTCAGTTTGTTTTGTTATTACATAGGTGGTTACAAACTTTCATACAGCCAGCTATCTAAATATCATAAACAGCAAATGATTTAGGGATTTAATTTACTTTATAACTGTTCATCATTACAGCTAATTTATCTTACAATAATTGGTTGTAAAAGTTTAATCTTGACAACTCAGGGGGATCAATAATTAATTTCCAATATGGCCTAGCAGTGTGTTTTATTAAAATATGGCAGTATACTTCTGAAAGTGCAAGGAATTGTCTCTGATAAACATAAAGCTTCAGTAACTTTGCCATTTGATAAAGATTACTTGAAAATGACAAAGAATAGTCTCTTTAAGCATAAATATTAGAACTGTAGTGTCTAGCACTGTTTGATGTAACCCTGCTTGTGGGTAAGGTATCTACAGCTGGGCTTGTGCAGTAATCATTCCCTTTCTCTTACAGCTCAGGTTCCAGACTCCTATTTTAAACATACTAATGCTGTGATCTTTTACCAAAGGATCAGAGAAATGAGTGATGCTTTTCATGAGTTCTGTCAGACATACACTGAAATAATCTGGAATTCAATTTGTCCTTTGTTAACTGCTGCTTTGTGGTGTAAATGTGCTGATTTGTGTGCATGTTATTTAAAAAGGTGTTTTTTGCTTTTTAAGATGACATAATTAATTTTAGAAAAAAAAAAAGTATTGAAAATAAAGAAAATCATCATTTGTAGTAGCTTAGCATCTGGTCTTCGGTAAGAATACGGGTGAAAATAAAATGTGGCTCTGATTAAAGAGGCAGTTGTTGGCAGATTACAACTTCCTTGCCTTCAGAAGGTGGTTTATTACCTGTTGTCCTAGGACTCTTTGGTGCTTTTTGATGGAGAATTCTAGTTTTATAGCATACAGTGGGGAAAAAGTCAGTTTCATGTAATTGCAGAGTGCTTTAGGAGGTTTTCTTAGTGCCATAGTCCAGAAAAGTAATTGATTTTTATTCATGAGGTAAGATAGAAGAATTTAGTATATATTTGTGTTTATCTAATTTGCATTTGGATTTTTTTACTTTTCAGGCAGCCTTTAAATGGCAAATAAATAAGCAATTAAAAATTTTTGCTTTCTTCTGTTGTATTATGTATCTTGTAATAGAAATGCTGACGTAGCTAGAACTTCTTGATTCTCAAAAGGAGTGATTTTTTTCCCCTTCATTCAGATACCAATGTAACTTTTGTTTCTGTGATAATTGGGTCATTATCAGGCTGCAGTGTATCTTCTTTCCTTTCTAGGACATTGCTGACATTGTACTTGAATTGATATTTCTTAAAAATATCTTGGAGAAAACATCTATTAAAAGTGAACTGTAGCTGCTTCTTCCTCTTCTTAATCCCCAACCCTCAATTACTATATTATAATGTCAAAATCAGATACAGATCCATTTAGTTAAGGAAAACAAGTGATTGGCAAAAAAATTTTAATGCACTTAAATGATATTTGTTCTGAACAACTTTTAAGTTTGTATATTTACATCTGAAAGACATTTATGTAATAAGAATGAAACTATCTAAAAGAGCGTTACGTAATTAATATCTTCTGAGAAACATGTTCATTTCCTGTATGCTTTTGATGAAGTTTCAAGGGACATTATTTTGCAATTTCCTTGAACTTCATATTTATCAAGAGTGTCATCTTCATAATTGGAAGTGAGAAAGTAGAAACAGGAAACACTTTTTTTCCCCTCCCTTGATAGTTGTGAGATGATTATGGGTCATGGGAGAAGATTATTTGGAGCTAGGATAATTTTAAACATTCTGCTCCAGAATTTCCTTTCCATGATGGTGTGCTTATTTGCAGTGTCTTTATTTGCTTTTGCATCTTTAGTCTTTTGGAAAAACTTGAAAATTACCTTCATGCAGACACAGGGATTTCAAATGTGCCTGTTTTCTGTGCATTTGGTAGAGTCAGTTGTTTCTGTTGCAAGGTATAGTTTAGAATTCATTTGAGGATGGGGATAGATGTTATATTGTGGTCTCCTACAGAGTGACCATGTAAGAGTTTGAGCAGTGATGTTGCTTCTGTTTCTTCTGTGATGATGCAAGAAGGAAAACACAATATTGGACTGTTGAATAAAAGAGGTGGAAAGTAATTAAACTCGCAGGCAGTCTTAGTTCATAGCAACACCTGTATGGATCTTGTCATGTTTTCGTTTTTGTTTGTTTGAAATCCCTACCTGAAGATGAAACCTACAAAGTCCTTTTTACAGAGTGGATTCAACTCTTATTCTGAGAGTGGAAAGACCAATTTCCCCTGTAAAATAGGGACCCCTATTGGAAAAGCTAGGAATATCAAGGCAGCTACC
The DNA here is from genome assembly GCF_001522545.3 of Parus major. Taxonomy (NCBI): domain Eukaryota; kingdom Metazoa; phylum Chordata; class Aves; order Passeriformes; family Paridae; genus Parus; species Parus major. The sequence goes on from NC_031769.1 coordinate 115,641,243, forward strand.
TAAGACAAGACTGAGGACTGTAATTGAGCTGGATCTGTAACAGCTGTACCTGTTCTAAATGCTATGTCTTTCAAGTTGTGATTTTTTAAAGCAAAGGAGAAATCCTAAATCTCTGTTCAAGAGCAGAAGCAGAATCTTAAGTATACACAGATAGCTGTAAAAATTCATGAGGCAGCCTTCTGTGTCCTGCTTCATCTCCGCAGATTTCAGTGCTCTATTAAGGACAAATTGTCTAGAACAGTGATGCTTTTCCTGCAGTTTGCTGGAAAGAAATATGTCTGTGTATTGCAAGAAAGTCCCAGCCTATATGACTGTTCACAGCCTTGCTTCATTGATTCATATTGCAGATGGGCTAGCTAGCAGAAACTGAGTAGAGATTCCTGGAAATGGTTTGCTGGAAAAAATGGGACTTTAAAACATACAGGTCTTGCATGTCTATTATAACTATTCCTGCAGTCAGTTGAACTAGGATTGTTTTATATCAAAACTGATTTGCTTAAAATCTTGTATTCTAGGTGGAATGAAACATTACAAAACTTAGCAGGTGATAGGTTTTTTGAGCCCTGTTTTGTCAATTTTTCAGAGGTTTGATAGGTTGTTAATATTGATGAGTAATTACTGTTTTCTTCTGTACCTTACATATTATAGTCAGTTGTAAAAATTAAATGTAAACGTCAATGTTCACTGCATTTTCATATAAAAAGGAAGCCAAGATAAAGTAAGTTCATTTTTTCTCATGATAGATTGGAATTTGAGTTACACCAATTCAAAGAGTACGAGTGGTGAGGCTTAGAGAAACATTGAGGAAGAATTTTCCAGGCAGTTTATTTTGTAAGCCCTACAGTGAATGTTATTTCCCTTCCAAGACTATCATAAATTCCTTAGCAGAGCAATTAAATAATGTGTTCTTGTTGCCCATGGGCATCTGAGAAAAATTAACCAAGTGCCAGAGTCATCTTCCTGCTTGTTTTGCTGGGACAGAGGTCATCACTAAATGCAATTTCTATAGATTTGGTAAGAAGCTATCTCTTGTCAGTCTTGAAAAGCCAATGTTATGCTCTGAGCATTGTTAACAAATAATCGTGAGGATCTGGAGGCTTAGTGTTCTTTTTCTTTTTAATCATCTTGCTGAAATGGCTGTCTTGCAGATAATTAAAGTCTGATATTTCAGTGTATGAGATGTACAGCGCTGCAGCAAAGCACTTGATACTTGCAGTTAGAATTGGCTGATCTGTCACTGAAAGTACCCACCTGGGAAGACAAGACTGGAAGGGCTTTTCTGGCTCATGGAGTTCAAGCTTGGTTTCTGCAGAGCCTTTCCTTGTTGTGTGTTGTCATATGGTGTCTTGAAGTGGTTGGGTTTCTTTTTCCACCTCTGCCTTCTGAATGTGGAATTTCAGATGGGGATTAACTTCTTCCTGCCTTTAGCATTACCATAGTAAAATAATATGGCCTATTCATGTTCTACTAACAGTGCCCGAGTTGGATCAAATTTAAATTTATTTCTCTTTTTATGATAATTTTTTTCACATTTTTCCTGTAAGAGGACAATATACTTAGAAGTATGTTTCAGTGACTAAGTAAAATGCCATCAAAACTAGTAGGAAAAATAAATAAATTAGAAGTCTAGGTCTTCTGGCTTTTGCAGAATTTCTTAATATTTGTGTGCTTGAGAACCTTTTATACTGTTTGTAGTTCAACTGATCTGCAGCAGCAGGATCTCAGATGGGTATTAATTCATAAAGCTGACTGGGAAAGGAGCTAGTCTGAAGTTGTAGAACCTTATTTGACTTTGTATGTTAACTTTGATTTTTAATTTCTGCCTTGTGGTTTTCATGTTGGGTTGAGGAGCAGAAGAAAATTAGTGTTTAGAGAGGGAATGGCATCTGCTCTGAAAAAAATTCTAGGTTCGTTTAAGACTTCTAGAGACTCTTCTCATCTATTCCTTCCCTCACTTCTTCCCAGAACTCCCAGAAGTGCTTCTCAGAGAAATGTATGTAAACATATTTATCTGTTTCTGAGATAGTTTCTGTGTTGAGGAGATGTGCTCTCTTTAGTTGCAAGTTCAAGAGTGAGATGTTAAAAAGGACTGATATTTTAGACAACCTTAAAGTTTCAGTAATCTAGTTTACATTAACAGTCAGTGATATAAAGGGAATAAATAATTTCTGGCATTTTTCACTTTTCTAGTAATGGGTTTTTCATTGTGATTCTCAAGCATTTAGGTCAATGCTTACACTGTCCTAGCTTTAATGGTACACTGGAGCGAAATAAATTGCAGATGATGGCTGATGCCACTAGTAAATGAGATTTCATGAACTTTGCTGTGGCTTCTTTTCACCACCTCTACAGCTGCCTGCTCAGCCTCTGCCAGGTGTTTCTGCCCACGCAGCACAGTTGGCAGAGCAGATGAGTGCCCGCGCCTCATTTCACAGAATGCAGTGTGACATGTTAGCTTACATTGCAGATGAGCAGGGCTTCTTAGTTAAATCACAGTTTGCAGTAAGGCAGCTTCTGAAGCTGTTGTTAGAATGCTCCCTCTTGGGAGAGGGGCAGAGTAGACAGCTCCAGGCATAAATGCTTTAAACATTGCAGTAAGAGGCAGAGGTTTGGCAAAATTCTAGGGTTTTTTGTTTTTTGTTGGTTTTTTTTTTTTACAGGTATAGCTGATAGTGCTGGAGGGTGTGTGGGAACTCTGCAATAGGCCTGTGTAAGTTTGCAACCCTGGATAGCTTCCAGATGGACACCTTGAAATGCTTGCACTTGCAACTGCTGTAAAAATCAGCCAAAGTCATTCTTTAAAGATCTGCTTTTCCTGACCTTGAACTTCAGTTTGTGGGACTTTTGGGAAAAAAAAAAGTACAGCCTAAGACTGTAGTAGCTTCTTGTTCTTGTTAGGCTACATTTGCATTTACGTGTAGACTACTTAAAAGGAGTTTTCATTTACCTTCTTTTTTCTTTGGCAAAGAAATCCCAGAGTCAGGGTTGTCTGCATCTCAGTAGTTTCTTTCAAATCAGATCAGACAATGTTTGTTGCTTTGAATTTTGAAATTTTGTTAGCACAGAGATTTCATTATATCTGAGAATAAATTACATTGCAGCTACTTCTCAGCATGGGATCATTCAGTTAATGCTCTGAATTCAGACAACTAAAACTGGGAAGTAAGTCAGCTTTGCTGTTCAGACCAAGTTAATTTCATAGTTTTGTTTGTACTAGATTGATGCACATTTCTAAGGCCTGAGCAGTTTTTAGATTCACCTTTACTTGGTTTGTGTAGAAAGTTGTTTGCATGTGTGAAACCTGCTCGGCATATGGTCTGCAGCTGACAGTACCTTTAACCAACCAATATGTTCCCACATGGTCCTGATTGCATGGTACTTAATTTCCATGTCCTGCTCATAAACTCCCCCTAAAGCTGGGTAACCTGACCAGGGTGAGTTCTGAAGTGAAGTTGACCCTTTTTTAGGGAATTTAAATACACAGGAGAAAGTTTTCATCCAAGAGATGTGACAAAAGTTTTGCTTATCTGAATATAAGAAATGGAATTAATAGGGTTGAAGAGAAGTGGCTATGCTGGAAACTTCCACTGTGGTGCTGGAAACCTTCTGGAGGTAAAGTTTTCTGTTAGTTTGTCTATAACCACAAATAAAGAACCCAAAAAAACCCAAACAAAACCCGAGACACAAAAAAAACAAAAAAACAAAAAACCAGGAAAATTACTTTTTGAGATAGGGGAAGACAGTGGTCCAGGAGTGTGATCTGACTTCGAGCTGGGGAGGGGTTTGGTTTTGAGAGGAATACCACTGCCTGTGTTCTGAGTAAATGAGGTCTTTTTTCTCTCTGTTTTGCAGTACAGAGTGCCAAATGTCTCTGATACTAGTATTTGAAGAATGCGCTGTTCACTTGCATTGAAGAATGTCATGTTTGCATGTCTGCTTGAAGTATTTAAATATAAATGTAGTAATATGTCATTTTGAGACTACAGGAAAGATGTGTTGATGTTTTGAAGCCTTTTTTTTCTCTGTAGAATTCAAAGTGGATGTAAAATTTGAATCACCTTTATTTCATTAAGTGGAAGAAGGTAGTCAGGGTATCATTCCTTTGCTACTTTGAATTTTTATTAATTTAAATATATTTTGAGTTGAGGGCTTCACAAAGCATAGTGTTGGTCAGTTTGTAGTACAGCAGCTTGAAATGCAGAGAGTCTTTAGATGGCCTGAGTCAGTGCTTATGTATGTAATACCTGCAAATGAAAAGGAACTGATGATTTTTGTTATATAAGTTTTTTGTACTTAAAATTGTTACATGTTTTAACATTGCAGTTTCATAGGCTCCTACTTGATACCACAGGAGGGTTTTTCAACACTTTATGTAGTTCTTGCAGTTGAAGTCTGCTAATATTAGAGGAATAATCTGAGATGTGCCTGAGCAGGCTATTTTTGCATGCCTTACATGCATAGTGAGGCATGAGGCCAGTCATCGTCTGTTTTCTGCCAGGAGTGCATTGTTAAGATATCAGCTTGTTTTAATGACTGTTACTATCAATCCTAAAAAGCAGTATCTCACTATGAAAATAATTTTGTATTTTTGATCTAGGAAACATAATTTTCTAGGAGGATAGTGCAAGTATTGCTTTCACTTTAAATATACTGAAATTCTGCTGTAGTACATGTCCAGTCTTAGACACACAGCTGCTGGGACCATGAGCTGCTCATTTTGACCAGCACTGGGCTTTATTGTTTTGGTTTTCATCTTGAAGCAGCTTGGAGATCTGTCTTAGAAAGGGTCATTGCTGGATCACCAGTAATAACCAATATAAATGTTACATACCTTCTTCTTTCAATAGACTGTCTTGTTGGGAGAATCTCTGTGGGGCCATATGCCCATTTGCAATTTTCTTAAATAGTTTCTGGAATAATAAAGTTTCAATGTGGTGTTGGAGAAGAGTGGTTTTGCAGTTGTTGTTCAAATGCCTCCTGGATTATTTTGTTTTCCCTGCTATGTTATTGTTCCATTTATAGTATGCAATAAGAATAAAAATATGGAAAGGTATTCTATACTTTCTATATATTTTTATCTCTTTTAATGGGGATGGGAGCCTACCCCTCTTCCATGCAGGTTTGTATATTTCTTTAATGTGCCCAGTTGTACATATAAAGAAAGGAAAATTTTATGGAAAGATAATGTCTTCAGTGTTTTACACTGACTGGTGTCTTTTTACAGGCTAGAAGATGTATTATGAAGGCAACAGTATATAGTTTGTTGATCAGTTTTTATTTTTTTCCTAGAGGTAGTCATAATGCCTAAGTATGTGTTTATCTTGAACAAAGTAGAGAAAATGGAGGATGATGATAAAGCCCTGAAAGTGTCATTTATTCTGTTAAACCTGTACTACAGAGTACAGACTTTCTAGTCCCTGATAGTTACAGTGCCTTTAGTATTTTAGCCCTAAATGCCAAATGTGGCATCTCACAGAGCTGTGAGGGCTGGCTAGTTAATATGGTCCTCACTGTGGCTCAGGCTCACACTGAAGTCAGGTTTCTTTGTAGCCATTCCTATTTCACTGGCTTTTCATTTTGTAATTGAAAGTAATTTCTAATGTATGGCCTTCTTAAAAAAAGTACTTTTGTTGCCATTTGAGCATTTGTATGGAGGTGTTGGGCCAGCTAGTTTACTTTTTGATCTTTAGCACTTTGGAACATTTTATTATATGGGGCTTTGAGGGAGATACCTGGGAATACGATATTTTTTCAGGGGTGTAATGGATAGAGAGTAGAGCATTTTTTGACAAGCTAAGCCAAAGATTTAGACATGTTGCCTTGTTTGTAGGTCCCTTGGTCTCCTTGCTCAGTTCATTTTGTACAATGTATTTTTCTGCAAGTGAATTAAAACTGACATTATAAGTCCTTGTTTGGATAGCAGATTTTGGAACATGTTTGCCTTTTAGTTTGACATATACTTCTGTGTTTCTCTTTAAGAAGTTGACTTAAATTGTATAATTTCATATTCCTGGAAATAATTGAAGCTTTTTCCTTGCAAGCATGTTGCCTGATTTAGCTAAATTGCAAGCAATGAAAATGCTGTAATGAAAGAAAAGCAGATAATGATGATTGGTGTGTATTAACATGATTGTCCTTTTTTGTTTTTGTTTTTTTTCAGGAGAGAAATAGAAACAAACAATAACTATATGGAGATGTCCTGCTAGAATACAACACTAATGATGTAGACTCTGGAAATGCCTAATATGTCTAAGAAGACGTTATTAAAGCTTTTTTCTGCTTAAGGTGACATCTTTGAACACTTTAACACGAAATTGACTCTTCTTGTAATGGTTCTCATCAGTGCATCTGCCCTTATACTCTCTCACCAAACACACTTGAGAACTGTACCTTCGTCAAGCACTTTCTGTCCTGAAGCTTTTACCAGTATCTGCTGTCTTTTGTATTTATGCATCCTAGCTAAGGCACAGGAGACCGAACGAATGCAAGGATTCATTAACTCTTTGAATTTGTTAAATACTAACATTTAACCATTAGAAGTGGTTCAATGATGTGAGATTCACATTGCTTCAACTTAATTTTTTTCTTTGTTGTAGTTTTTTTAATTGTCAGTTTTTAGCTATTCAACAGATTAAAAGCAAATCATGCCATATTTAGTCCTGGAGTAAAACTCAAGTCTAAATGTTCATGTGAAAATTATTGTAGTAATCTTTTAATATGGCAAAGCAACTTTAAGCTGCAGTTTAGCCAAATGAATCGTAACATGAAATTATAATAGAATGACATTTCCCTTGTTTCAAACTGTTTGGTGTAAGAGAATATTAATATGCAGCTTGGTGGACACCACCAGTTAATGCACATTTCTTTATTTTTTTTCTGTAACATGTATACTGAAAAAAAGTGCATTTGTCTGAGGAACTGTTTGTTTGCTACCACTCAATGAATCTCAGTTTTGAGTAAATGTACCTCAGTCTAAATCAGACTTTTTATGACCTTTATAACTACATTTAAAATAATCTTTAATTCCTATTTCTGGGTGTTTGCAAGCCTGACAGATTGCTATCATGAAAGTGAAAATTTACTCCTCTAGGTGATTCACTAGCTAAATAAACATAATTCTTGTTTAGCAAGCATATACTCTGTTTCTCAAATTTTTTTGTTTCATTGTGCCAACGTCGAGGTGTTTTTCCCCGCATTTGAAAACATTTTGAGAAAAATACTTTGGTCTATGGAGTTGACATATTCATAACCATGTTAAGATGACTTTTGTTAGAACCATGCAATACAAATCTTAGAATACATATTAAACAGGCCAGTTCTATACTAGTTTTTAACCTCTAGAGATTATATCTTCGGTTTCAGCTCATACAGCAACACATTCTGTCCGCTGGAAAAGAATATTGAAAAACTGTTAAGCGGGTGTATTGACTGTACAAATTTACTGAACAACCTGTACCAAACTCCAGGGATAGCTTTCCCTTTTTAGAACAGCAATGTAGAAGTCAGATATCTTATAGCTCAAAATAGCAGTGGCACATATTATTTGAACATGTTTCATGTCTTACTGTCCAACACAGATGTTTATATTGTGTTTCAAGTCCTTCATTGACAGATTTTGGCAGTCAAAGTTCTGGAGCTTAAGTAGCAAAGGTTTGTTTTGAATGCAGACGATTTTGCTGACTTTTGCTTTCTCTGTTCTTAAGCCCTTTGCACTCTTACAGACATGCAAACACAAGAAGTTCAATGCACACTTCTTGCTCATTATTTTAAATATTGTTCGAGAGTGCAGAGTAGCAGATATGAATCTTAATTTTTACTGCCAGTTATCTGGAAGCTCAAAAGGGAAGCTGCTCCTGTATTTTGGAGTAAAGAAGCAATGTCACTTAAATGTTAGATGTGTAACAAATAGCAAGTGGGATAAGGGAGGGTTAAGCAAAGTGCATATTGTAAGAGGAGACTGGGAGACAAAGGTTTCAAGCCCTAATCCCTATGAAATTTGGCTTCAGCCCAAAAATTACTGCTTCCATGCATATCTGTTTCTTGCTAACAGGTTTTATAGCTATTTGTTTCCCTCTGTGGGCTGATTTATTCCAACTGTCATTGATCAGCTGAAGTGGCAAAGGTCAGTGTTGTGAGTCCAAGGAATGTAGTTTGTCTGTGATCCCTCAAGGTATTCGCATGTTTCTGACTCTGTTTCAAAAATATCTTAAGAAAATTCCCAGAAGTTTCCAGTTACCAGAAAGCTAATGTTGGAGTCAAGCATTCAGGAATTGATTGCATGTGCAACCCTAGTTTGCTTTCACTGCAGTATTCATATTTTTGCAGGCTTTGTTAGTATTTCCTGCCTTACCCCATGCCTTTTTTATTCTAATAGCATGAGCATTGCTCTTATAATGAATCAGGTTTAGTATCAAGTGGGTTCATCACTCTGTTGCAGGCTTTGAAAGCTGGGAAGATGAGACAGGATTGTGAGAGAAGGAGGTGATCACATTTAGAGAGCTGTGACAGTTCTTGCACTGTTCCAGGATTGTTAGCAAATCTACAAATAGAAGAGTTTGATTGCTGATGGTGTTAGTCATGTTGCGACCGATTTGCTGACTGCTGAGAGTTTAGTATGTGCAGCTGAAACGAAAAGGAATTTTATGTGCATATAAAGTACTGTACAAATAGTATATTACATTGTAAAATCAGCTGTGGAGTGCTGTATTAGTTAATGGACATGTGAAGCTTCTAGCCTTCAGCTTCCTTGTGCACAAGTTCTTTTCCTCCAGAAAGAGAAGGAATGGTGCTTATTATCTCAAATAAATGTAGAAATGCCTTTTTTTGGTCTGATTTTTCAATATGGTGAAGGTGTTACAATGGTTGCTTTCTAACTTGCTAATGGAGGAATCATTGGAACCCAGTTTCTGTTCCTGATGCCTCCTCCTTTGTGCCAGCTTTTGTTTTCCTGTGGTCCAAACTGAGCCAGTTGAAGCAGTTTTCTGTTGCTTTAACAGCTGGCCAGTTCTCTGTGATGTTAAATGTGTAGAAGGGAGATGGTGGGAGGGTAAGAAAGATTTGTTCTTTCAGAAGCAGGTACCCACTGTTGCACATAGCTGCACCACAACTGGGGTTGGTGAGCCAGAGATGTAGCAGAATATTTAAAAGTGGGAAAGGCTCCCCAGGGGAGGAAAAATCAAACCAATTCTTCTTCCAGTGTAAGATTTTGATAGTGCACAACTGAGATACAATGTTGTCACACATTTAGTGATATGAGGAGGAGGGAGGAAATGCTGAGTGTTCTCCATTTTGGTTTCTTCTTCCAGTCTGAGGAGGCCTAAGAATTGTCATGGAAAGTTGCTGTGGAAAAGCTTGTCCTACCAACACAGGTGGGACAAACTAAGATTGTAAGAGTTTTGCTCACCTTTGAGTGTCTTTGACTTTTTAACATCAGTAGTAGTTTTTTTGCTATTTGACAGGAATAATTTCTGTCAACTGAACACCCACATTGCTGGCTTAAGAAAAACCTGAGCACTGCTTTATTTTGAAGAACTTGGGTTGAGAGAAAGTCTATATTCACAAATAGACAAATTTCACTTCTTCAGGTATTGTTATTCTGTGCTTAATTTATGAAGTGCTTTCTACATTCTTTCTGGTTTTTTCTTTTTGACTACTCTGGTATTTTCAATGTTCACTGTCTGCAAAATTTAGATGCAAAAGCCTGTTGCCAAAATCATTCTTATTCCAGACAAATCTTTGGCAGCCAGCGAAAGATAATGATGAGGTCAAGTGCAAAAAATGTAATATTTAGGAGGAAGCATCTTAAATATTTTTTCGCTGTTTGGTCCAAGTTCTATTTTGAAGTTGCTTTCTATTCCATAGGAGAATTTGCACACTTGAAATGTATTTACAGAATGGGTTGCAGTGGAAGGGACCACAGTGGGGTCATCTGGTCCAACCTCCCTGCCCAAGCAGGGTCATCCTAGAAAATTTGTAATCAAATCCGTGCGTTTTTCTTAGCTGAACCTGAGTTGAAGCAACAGTGTTTTGAATTCTATAAGTAGCAGTTACCTTAATTTTTCAAAATTACTGGTGACTCTTTCACCAGAAAGCTTTTTTTAGTGTGCAGTTTTTTTTCTTGGTTTTTTTTTTGTGGTGGTTTTTTTTTTTTTTTTTTTTTTTTTTGTAATCTACTTCATTTGATTCTAGTTCAGTGAAAATACAGCGGAGACAGTCTTTGAATTTTTTCCAGCACTGTTTTTTTAAATGAATAATTCTAGGCATTCAAATGCAAACCACCCTTTAGGAATAGCTTTCCAAAGCCATTTCTACTAATTTTTCCCTACTATTTAAGGAAATGCACAAAGATTTTTAGTGTCTTGTTTATCCTTAAGAGAGTGGTTGGTTCTTTTCCATCTAGGTGTAGCAAAACTTGGTTTCAATTTTGTGGGTTGTTTTGCTTTGTTTGTATCATTACAGAGTGGTGACTTAGGTGAGAATTCTTTAACATGAAAGTTGACCATTGGATCTTATTTAATATGTTTGAAAGTTTCCTCAAAAGCAACCTCCTGTTCACATCCTTAGTTCTGTTTTCCACCTGACACATTCATTGTAGTTCAGCGTTGGAGAGGAATGAATTTCTCTATGGGTCATAGGAATTTTAAATAAATTAGTTTGGTCTCATATACAAATACTAGTGTACAGCTGGCAGCCTGTCCTCAAAGCATCTGTTCTGTACTGTCTGTTCTACTTTACATATTTTAATAAAGTGCATTTTAATATAATGAATATGAACCTTTCAGTTCACAAATTTAAATTTGTATCTAGTCCAGGTTTTCAACAGTATTTCTCGTCTCATAACAATCATGAAGCATTCTTATTAATGATGCTGTCAGTGTCCAGGGTTCTCTAAGCAAAATAATAATAATAAAATTTGCTGCTTATTAATATTAGGAGATGCCTAATGTTTGCGTTATCTGTTCTTTTCTGACATTGTCCTTCCTGCAAGTGAAAATGCAACAAACGGGAGTCTACGACCTGTTGGATGTCTTCTCCAATCAATTTACCTATGCATTTCATAATAAACTTGTTCTGCCACGCTGCAGGCAGAGTGCAGATGGGTGGGTCTTCACATATCTTCCTCCAGAAGTCTGTTCTTAGGTAATGCTTAAGAGACAGTGAGTTTCCTGCTCCCATCTAAGTAAGCATTCCTTTCTGCTTTCCTACCCTTTCTGTGAAAACTCCACTGGCTTTGTCTGTCAGCTGTTTCCTTTGGATGCCCATAAGGGAAGCCTGGCTTTGGATGCTGCTTTCACAATCTACAAAAATGTTCTTACTTCCTTCTCTGGAGAGAGGAATTCTTCTGACTGAGTTTAGCTTGTCTCAGTCTGCCTTGTTTGCCACAATGTAAATAGAGAAATACTGATTTTATAACTGGATTAATTCGGTCTCCTATGTGGTGTATGCCATTTTTAAAGTTACTTCTGCAGCATTTTCATTCAGAAGGTGGAAACAGAAGCAGCATTTTATTGGAATTTAAGGACACAGTAATTAAAATACAAGGGTCCATTTCTAAGTGTTCTTCTGAATTTTAATGCTGGTGATAACCAAAGTGTTAACAGTGAGAGTTTATAAGTTGGTTGCCTATCTTGTGTGCTTTTGCACTTGTCATCTTAGTACTGATTAACATCCTTTGCCTGTAAAATTAGTTTGTAACTCTTGAGAAACTTAATTTTTTTTTAATGTTGCTTTGAATTTCATCCACTCTGGGATACCGTAACTTTTCATCTGCCTGCCCAAGTTTATATGCATCTTGAGAATGAAGTGGATGTTCATGTAAAATGAAACAAGATACTCTAGATTGATAATTGTATTTAAGTTGAGCTTATGGACTTCCAAATGCACAAGCTGTCTTGATTTGTGCCCTCTTATGTGAAGCATTACACTTTCTACTTGAGCTCTGAATTTACACATCCTTTCTTTCCTGTGCTGCAAATATCTGAAAGAACCTCAGATGTTAAAAAAAGAAATCCTCCCTTTATGCTTAGTCCAGGAATAAAAATTTCCAGCCTAAGCATTTGAGCAAGTTAAATGGAGGTTTAGCTTTAGTTTGAGCTAAGCTTTTACATTTCAACAAAGGGTTGAGATTAAAGGTTGTGGATTATTCATTACCTACTATAATTGTATATCTAATGTTAAAAAATAATAAAAAAAAAGCTGAAATTTTATTTTGCAAGCATTAATAGATGCAGCTGCTGTTCAGTGTTTCCCAAGAATCCTACCGATATTTGCATCAATTCAGATTAGCAGCTCTATGAAATAGGTGGTGAGAGGACTGGGATTCTCTTCTTGAGAAATAAAGAATTGTTAAATTGGTTAAAATTCAGATGTTTGCGATGTGTTCCTGGAAAACGTTGGATGTTAAATCTGTCCCTCTTCTGATAGTTATCTGGAAAACATGAATAATAAATTCTTTGCATAATTTTTTGTTTTTAAACTTGATATAGCTGTCTGTTTGTTTTCAGCTGCTTAACTGATTTGCAGCTCAGTTCTCATGAGATGCTTCACTGGGTCTTGTGAGTGTGGTGCTTCATCAGAAAAATGTGTGAAACTGTATTTAATTTCTTCAAGTTAATGTAATGTAATTGCTATTAACTTGATCTGTGTTCCATTCAACTTCATATTTGATGATAATGCTTGGTCTTTCAGTTGTATTGATCTTTAATTTCAAGAATATCACAGGCAGAACAATTCAGAGAATTTTTTTTAGTTACTGAAATTTATGCTTACTTTAAATGTTAATAAATAACTATCATTATCTGCTTTTTGGGTTGCTAGTGAGTATTGATGGTTTTTTTGAAAACTGAGAGTCAAAGATGGAGACAGGAATACTTGTCCTGGGAAGTAGATGAAATGCTGGGATACTGAAGAGAACTCACAGCTGTATGAGATAAAGGATTAAACAGCCAAGGGACTGTTGTGAAGTTGGGTCTTCATTCTCATTTCAGTGTAGCTTTTCAGATGCTGGAAGAATCTTTCAAACAAAGAATTAAATATGTTCACACAGTCCAGCTGAACTAAATTGGTCTTCATGCGGTGGGTTCTTTGTTTTGGTTTTTTTCTCCCCCCATTTATTTAATCTTTCTTCTGCTTTTCGCTTCCCATTATCATTTTGCTCTTGGTCTTCCATCAGTTTACAGTCTTAATTTGCTTTCCAGTAAAAAGTTCCCTGTTTCACCCTTTCTTTTAGTAAGCAATACCTTTTGCAAGGCTTGGAATGTTGGTTGTGTTCAGAGCATTGGCCATGCCCAGGTCATTGCTGCTGCGCAAGGCTTAGTCAGCTGATTCACAGTCAGTGACATTTCTATTCCTACTTAATGCTGGTTATCTGAAGAAGTTACTCAGTTACTAGTTTATTTCTGAGAATAATACTTGGAGCAGGCTATAGTGATCAGTTGCATCATTTTTATTCTCATACTGATTAAATGACAGTGAAATAGGAGCTTTACATTAAAAAAATACTGCCGTTTTCCCACACAATCTGTGTTTTGAACACTTTGTATCTTAACTTTCTTGCACATTCTGTTTTGTTTTCCCTGTGTCAAATCTGTCTTAATGGTGTTCAAGATTTTTTTAGGTTGACTGAAAAAGTTTGTTAAACACTGCTTTTCTGCAGCATTACACCATGATGGAGTTTCTCACTTAGTGTCTGTCTTTGTATCTAAGAGCAAGGTTGCAGCTGAGGAACTTAAATCTCATTCAATGAACCTGCCTGCTTTTGTCTGCAACAGACATTTCACATGGAAGGACGCCATGACTTTCTGCCTTCTTGTGCTCTTTTTCTCCCATTCCTTGCAATTCAATTAATCATACCTATGGTATGTGAAAGAACAATGAGCTGTTGGTATATTTGGTTGAAACAAGTGGGAGGGTTTACGGGAAATCTTGCCAAAAAATTGGAAACAGATGAAATGTGTGGTATTTTCAACTACAGGGAGCAAATACACCAGCAAAGCCTAAGGTAAAAGGAAGTGGAGGAAATGCTGTCCAGATGTGCAGTTCTGCTACACATTTGAATGTGGGTTCAGTATGGAGCTAAGTTTCTCTTAGCATTTTTGGGTATATTTGGTGCTTGTTGGGGTCTTTTCATAATTGAAGGAGTTTCTGACCTTAAACCTACAGTTACAATGATGTCTAAGAATAAAAATCTGAGGTGATTTTTTTTTGTGGTGGGGAGAAGTTGAAATTTTATTTTATTTTTAAAATTGGAAGGTACTTTTCCTTCCCTACCTCTCCATCTTCAAATCCCTCAGAAAGACCTACCAGCAGTGCATGAAAAAGTTTGTGTAATGAAGACAAGTGAACAATTGGCTGTGAGTTCATGAGCTCAGGGGCAAATCTCCCAGCCCACAAAGGGGTGCACGAAGAGAAGTGTCCGGCTGAGGCACTGCTGCCTGCACGACCCTGGGAGATAACACAGCTCACTTTGCAAGTTAAGCCTGTGAAAGGAGATTTGAAACAGGTTAAGCCCATGTCAGATCTCTGATCAAATAACTTGCTATTTTTTACATTTTTTTTTCTCAAAAGTTAAAGTACCACTGAGGCACAGACCCTAGGGACCCCAGGTCAGACCATCCCTGCTGCAGAGTATTTACTTTCCCTGAGCAATGGGAGAAAAAAAACACCCTCTGACTACAGACTGGCAATTAATGATTTGATGAAGCACTGAGATAATGGTGTGCCCAAAACAGAATAGCTGCATACTGTACTGCACTTTTAAGTCATTCAGCATGATAAGATTTATTTATATAAATGAGCTAATTTTTCTTATATGCTGGCATCAAAACACTGCTAGAGAAAGAGGAATTTATGTTCACTTGGCAGTCAAAGATAATCTTGCATGTAATATTTAAATCTTTATTTCTGCAAACATTGGTGTGCACAAATTTCTCCACTTTGTGTTTTTTGAGAAACAGATCCTCAACTAGAATGCACAAATGTAATACAGTAATTCTTATATTTATACTTATTCAATCACCAGCAGGCATAAACTCATCTATATTTAACTGATAATGTAATAATCCTATTACAATAAATGACCTTTTCTACAAGAGAGTTGAAGGACATGCAAAGAGTGAGACACTTCAGACTTCACAAATGGATGTCTTAAACTAGACTTAAACGCTTCTAAGTAGGACTGAGGAGATGGGGATAGTTGGAAGAAGAATGTGCTGACAGCAAATATTTTTTTATTTGTGTGTGTAGTGGGAAAAGGGTTAAATATAAGTTGGTAGCAGTAGGATACATGGAAATCCTAGGGAAAGGACCATGAAAATAGAGGCGTATTACAGACTGAAAAGGGTTTAATGAGGAGCTACAGATTGTGCCAATGATAGAGAATGTGCAGAAATGGCTGCAAATGGGTCTTGAAATAAAATCATTGATAATAATTAAGGATTTTTGAGTCTATGGCTTGATCTGGGAGAAATAATTGTAGTACAAGTATTCCACCACACTAGTAGGAGGGAAGAGGTGGACATATACCAGAGCTCCCAGGATGGCTGCAGTTCTCTGCCGGCTGCAACTTTCCTCCCAGAGGTAAGAGCTTGACCTTGAATCACTTCTGCCTGAGGAAGGAAGTCAAGAGGGAAACATCCAGGTTGGTAAGTAATTTACCCTCTAATCTGCTAGCAAAATTTAAAGAAGGATGAGGTCTGTGCAGCTTTTCAAAGAGAAGAACTGCTGAGTCTTAAGGGAGACTAAACCTTTGAGTATGAAATTTTTCAGGAGAGGTTTAAGATAAAGTTTCAGCCTTCCCCTGTCATCTAGTTCACATGAATAATAAGTCTCATTGTTGGCTGATTTGGATCCACTTTTGTAGGTCTCCTTACAGTCAGTCTATGTGGAATGCTCTAATACTGCAGAGAGTTTTGGGGCCGTGTTCTTTTTAATCACCAAGCTTCACAGACTTATGATGAGCCCAAAGTCCTTGGCCAGTAATGTCACAAAGATTAATATCCAATACAGATAAAATTAAAATCTTCCTGTAATGTTAGCACAAAAAAAGCATGCCTGTCTCAGAGTCTTCTACCCCAATAGCTAAAGAAATGCACCAAAACACTGGATGAAAAGATGTATTAAATCACAGTCTAAATTTTTTCATGATTCTTTCTAAATCAAATTACTTTAAACACTTTGTTTCATGTTCATAACATTGTGCTCAAAAACGATTATAAAAATAGATGCGTGAAATATGTAAATAAAACTGAGTTTCCTTTTTTTTCTTTTTTCTGAACTGGGGTTGAGAAGGTATGAAAAGATACTTCAGTCCTAGGTTTTAACAAATTCATGGAGTTTATTGCAAAAATATTTTCAAAACTTTCACTCAGCCCTTTTTTGCCATTTTTTTTGCAAGTAATAGGAATGGATATGAGAGTTGGACCAAGTCTGGCTAATCTGATACTCTGCCTCTGACCACAACCAATCATGACAACAAGAAGAGCAGTGTGAGAGCAAGGAAAGCAGAAGCTGCCTCCAGCAAGCTCACCTAACATCCAGTTTGCTGAAACTTTCTGAATCAAGACTCTTCCTGGATTTTTAGTTCACTGAATTATTTCAGTTGCGTTATGGTTTATGGATTACATAAGTAGTTGCTCAACACAACTTGAACAGGCTCAGAAAACCTTTAAATGAAGGAAGATTCTGTAGCAAAATGTAATTTTTTTAAAAAATTGTTATATCATCTGCAGTACCAATATGATTCACTTGAGAGCCAAGAACAAAAAAGTCCACTGAGAACTCTCAAAAGGACAAAGTTAAGCATGGATTTTCTCTGTTAAATAGAAACTTTAACCAAATAAAAAAATTATCAAGGTGATAAATGGAATGTTATTCTACAGGCAAAATGGCATTTACTTTGCAAAATTAAATCTGGGCTGCACTTGATAGAAATGTGGTTGGAAAGTTTCTGTTTCTAGGTGTGTCTAGAAGGGCTATCCACAGACTTTTCACACTGCTTTCCCTTGGAAAAATATCTCACAGCTCCAGCAATGTTACCTTTGGAGCATTTGGTCAAAGTTTCCATCTTTATTGCATTTGGTATTACAGAGGAAGCATTCTAAAGCAACCTACAGGAGAACTAAATATAGGAGTTAGATGGGGGCAGGTGCTGCACTCCCACTGAATCAAGTGCTTCTGTCCCTTTACAAAGACAAAATGTACTTGATGTGAGGTTGGTTACTGGTTTGGGTTTCTTCTTCCCTATAGATTTCTTCCCTCATGCTCAGGTAGGGCCCCCTCTGTGTGTTGTCATAGGAAAACCTACTCCCAGGTGCAAGTTGGGTCCTTTGCTTTCTCAAGTAATTACTTGAGAAAATACTTTCTGAAATAGAGCCCCTTCATAAGAGATTGAATTTCAAGTGTACTGTAATTTGCACAGAGCTGAGATTATTTTACTTCCACTATAGAGAGTTTCTAATTTGTGAAATGGAAAAAGTCCTTTTCCTACATTGTGGTCATTGGTTGTTAGCTGTGCAGGTGCTCATCTAGTTGTCAGCTGTGTTGGGCACCTCTGCTCTGTGTGCCAACCTCTGCAGCACAGTTCTGACCCAGAGCTTTGCCACTTGGATTGTTCTCAGTCAGATTTAACCAGCTCAGCAGTACCCCTGGACTGCTGCTGCAGGTTTCTGACTCACAGCTGGATCACATCTGGGAAGTTCAAAGAAGGATCAGTTCAAATCCACGGGGTGAGCAAACAGATACATCAGACATAGTGAGTGGGTCTGCCATGGGGTTGAAATGAGATTTGCTTTAAATTCATGGATTAGTAGCATTACAGAAAAGGAGGGGACAGGGTTTTTGGTGCCTTAGACTTTCTGTAGAACAGCAAACATTATTCAACCTTCATGCCATGGTTTCATGTCAGTAATGTGGGCTCTCCTTTATCATGAAGGGGTTAGGGAATAAATTAATTGAGCATGCAAATACAGTTAATTTTAACAAACTTTTGTTTTAGGCTTTCTGACACTTAGTTGATCCCAAGTCAGGATAATTATTCCAGCTCTGTAGGCAGTCTGGAATAGATGCAAGAGGAGCTTTGGGAGGCTGTGTTCCCTGTCTAAAAAAGCACAGAGAATGGGGTTGATCACTGCTCCCATTAACTAATTGCATTTGTCTTCTACCCCCTTGCTTTCCAACATCAAATACATTGAAGTGACAGGTTTAAATGTGCCAAATGTTTTTGATTTTTTTGGGTTTTTTTTTTGTTTTTGCTCTGTAATATCAGCAATTCTTGTATGAAAATTGCTCCTTCCAAGCCTGCCAGTCAGGAAAGTACCACAAGTAATGCCAGTAAACCAGAAAGCTTGTAGTAGTTGGGCCCAGCTCAAGGAAAGGAAGATGCAACTTCTTACAAACATGAGTGTAAAAAGATTTAATTTGGAGGGTATGTAGTAGATAGATCACTGCTATAACTGTGTATTTGGTAACACAAAATTCCTTACAAGGAGTCATTCTTTAATTTGTTTTTTTGGACATTCTGCTAAACTTTTTTTCCTGATACTGGTATGTAGTATCTGCCTGTAAGAAGCTGATTAAATAATTTATACTTGCAGTCTAGGTGAATAAGACCAGTCTGACATTCAGTGGGTATGGACTTTTATATATATTATATATATATATTATATATATATTACCATTGTTGTAAGCTGAAGGCATTGGAAAGGTTTGAAATGTGGAGCTGTCCTAATATTATTTGGGCAGATTTCAACTGGAATATTTCAAAAGCCCTTTCAGATTTTCTTTTGTCAGATTAGGATGGTGTATTTCCAAGCTAATTCTGGGATGTTATAAGTATTTTCAGTATTTGGATAGGTAGAATTTAATGTGTGAGCCTAGCCTAGCAAATCGAGAGCAAAGCAATTTTGTGCTACGTGGTTGCTAGTAATAAATTAGAGTGTTTGTATGTCTTTAGAAAAAATAAACTAATCTTCCCTCTCATCAATGAATTAGCCTACCATCACTGTAAAAAGGTGCTGGGTAAAAGTAAAAAAGAAAAGAACAGTTGAATTCTAGAGGATGTTTTTATGCTGGCAAGAGTATGGGAAGACTGGAGATGTGATGGGTTTCAGCGTGTTTCCTGGAGGAAGGTGACTGAGGGGGATGCAGTGGGTGTAATCTTCAGGCAGAGTTAGGCTGTAGGTGTCAGTGACCCCCTGGCAGCTCGAGGAGAGGCTGTCTCTCAGCAGTTGAACTGCATCCTGTGTGGAAAGTGGACATGTGTGGTGTGGGACATCAGCTGTCTCAGCTTCCACCGCCAGATGAGTGAGGGGACTATTTCGGTGTGTACATCTGCGCTTGGTTTAGACAGGGCAACGCAAAGGCACCAAGGATTCTGATGTGGAGAGCCAATAGGGAAGGGTTATGGCTGGTCCTGGGCATGACAGAAGCTGCTTAATTTAGAACCGTGAGAACATCCCTGTGTGCGAGGGATAAATATAGCTCCCGGTCTGGGAGGCATCGGGTTCGGGGTGGAAAGAAGACGGAGGCAATTGAGACAAATTCTGTGACTAGTATGGAATTATTCTCTGCTGTCATTCCATTAACCTCAGGCACCAAATCTACTTTCAGGGGGCGCTGAGGGACCGTCACTCGGCAGTGTGCGCTTCTGCCAGGAGAGGGGAGCGCTGCTGGGGGACATCCCTCCTCAGCTGCCTCCCACCACATGCTGTGTGCCTGGGAGGTGCTTCCACAGGCTGCAAAGTGAAGTACTGAAGCCTTTTGCTTTTCTATTAAATTTACACTCTGTGTTTTGACTGAGCACTGCAGATTTTTATTATCCTCTCTCTTTGTACATTGCTGAGAATAAATTTTATCCTCCAGAGTTCTTTATTATTTAAGTGTGGGAAGGCAGATTGTGGGGTCTGGTTTTGCTTCTTTGGAGCAACCTGTTGACTTCTGTGGCTTGGAGTTAGGTCCCTGATGGAGTATTTGTTGCTAAGCTTCCTACCAGGATGCTGAGAGGCAGACAAGTCATGGTCAGCTGTGTGACAAGACACCCTGATACTGCTGCTTTGCTGCTCACCTGTGCCAGGTAATGACCATTATCTGTCCATGGGGCCAGGCGTAGAACATTCCAGAATGCTTGCCAGAGGAAGTACAGCTCCCAGCTTGCTTAATGTGTTTTGGAGTATTTTTTGTTTTAGCAGAAGTCTGGTATTGTTAGAGTCAAAATCTACATCTATGCGGTTGAATCCAGATCAACCCAAAGCTGATTACAAAGGTGATAAACCATTCATAAGCATTTTTTCATGATGCTACATGTAGCTGCCATGCAAACATGAAGGGATGCTACTATTCCAGCCTTGATATGCAAGCATTGAATCACACTTTGAGAAATTTGCTTTTGGATAAAGGTGTCTTTGACTCTTTAGAACTGGCACACTGTGTGATGTTGTGAAAATAGCAGATATTCACTGACTGGGGAAGGAAAAAACTGTTTTTTAAAAGAATTTACAACTGTAATGAAACTTCTAAGACATGACAGCAGAGGGAGCCATTGAGATTTGGTTTGTTTGGTTTTGTTTTAAAGGAAAAAAAGGGACTTCCAAGTTATAGAGCACTTTTCCCCTTCAGATTTGATTGAATTAGAATGGGGAGGGGCGGTGGAGGGACTAGAAATCCATGCTAGTTCAATACATTTTACACTAGTGCCACCTGCGGTATTGAGATGTTTCCAGATATTTGATTATATTAGTGTTCTGGACACTTTCCTAAAAAAATTCTGGGAACACAACCATGCAGCAAGCAATAACATGAGTGTGTCAAATGCATGAAGCCTCCACTGGAAAATGCAGTGTTATTTATTAAAATCTGTACCATAAATCCGTGTTATTTTTAATCACTTTTTATTACTGGCCTCATTTTTTTACGTCTACTGATATTTCTTTCTACTGTTTTGTGTTTACTTCAGTCTGTATACTCCCATATGTTTGCACAGTGCCTGGAGCTGTGTGGGTTTTGCAAGAATGTTAACAGAAGTTCCCAAAAGCAAGCTATGTGTGCTCAAAATGTTTTCCTGTATTTTCAGAAATCTTGTTAACTGATAGGCTGTGGCAATTGGCTAAGAAGAAAAATAAGTTTAAATTCCTATTGACTCTCCCTATTACCTGCTAGAAAGCACAACAATGAAATGATAGCACACAGTGCTACACGCTGTCTCCACAAAACACTGAAGCACGTGGTCCCTGAATCAATTGTGCAGCACAAACTGTGGTGTGGGAGGAGAAAGTGGAGGGGGGAAGATGAAATGAGCTGCCTACAGCAGATCAATGCCAGTTTAGATTTTATTCCAGGCATCATAGCTGCTTTAAACCACAGCTAGGTGATAATGTTTGCATTAGCACCTGGTTTTGCCATGCCTACTGCATTTATTTTGCATCAGGACTCTGCTATCATGCAATACCTGTTACCTAATGTTGAATAGCAGCAGTAGGAGTTTCACATTACTCTTTATGATGATTCCCATGTAGTTACATCCTGAATGCACGTCAGTCTTTAATTGCAGCTATTCTTCTTCAGTTCACAGGTGTGGTGGGGTTTTTGTGTTTTGGAGGTTCTTGTTTGATTGGGGGTTTTTTGGGAGGGGGGTCTTTTTCTGTTTGTTTTTTCCTTCTTTTTTTTTTCTTCCTTTTTTCTGGTGAAAATATCTAAGACACAATGCTGATTCAATGTTTAAACCCTCCACATGTACTTGAGGGGAGATTTTAATTTCAAGCTTATCTTGCTATCTCACCTTCACAATTGTTCTGGTGTACCTTCTAAAGCCACTGAATGCTTGTTGTTGAACAAGCATTGATGTTGGAGCATGGATATTGAAATGGACCTTGGAACTCAACAGTGTTGTTGGACCTCAGCACACTTCTTTTTTTAACATTTGCCTATGTGGGCAGAGAGCAAGCAGATTTGTCCTCTTATCAAAGGATGCTGAAGGTTTTCACTTTTGGATATGAAGAGTGGAAACTGCTATCTCCTTTAAATTATGGTTCATAGCCATTTTTTTGGTGCACGGAATTCTTAGATCTGTCAGACTTCAGTGCAGTTTACTTCTTTAATAATAACAGATTTAACTGGAGGTTGTTAGGCATCTGTGGAAAGAGATTTAGCTGAAGACAAAAAGGCACTTGGAACCAAAGGCTGTGTTCTCAGTTTAGCAAACCTAGACTCTTACACACACAAACAAAAATGAGAGTCCAGAGACTAAATGCAAATTGAAGTGAGCCTCAATAGACATCTAACTGCAGCCAGACAACTTCAAATTGTTTTCATGCTAGCACTGCTGCTTCTGTACCACCTGTAGAACTAAATGTATCATGAGCAGGGACTCATCCAAAAGGATTTGCTGACCCCATCACTTATACCTAGTGATACACCTCCCTGTATGTCAGTGCTGACAACTCGTCCCAAAACATAGAAAATCAGATGGTAAACTAAGCTTCCAGAGGTATTATACATAATGTCAGCTCTTTGAAGTGCATTGTGTATTCACATCTGCTGTTTGCAACTTCCAGGTCCATGGGAAGCCTTTGTGGAGCAGATGACATGAGCTGCTGCACAGAGGTGGTGTGAAAACAGGAGAGTTTTGAAGTCTTAGTCCTTCTCTCCTTTCTGGTCTCTAGTCTTAGAGAGTCCCTATGCCTGGGTTGTTCTTAGAGTAACCTGTGCCTCTGTGGTGCTGTGGTGTGTTGCATCTGCACCTGGGCAGCCAGGGTCCTGCTTATACCAGCTTCTGAGGTGCATTCTGCCTCTTATCTCTTCCCTTGATAAGGCTGTTTGATAGCTGCTAACAGAGCTAAAAGATCTGCAAGAAGAGAAGAAATTAATATGTGAAACAGGATTACAATCAATTAATGAGGTGCTGTATGGTATGATCCTGCAATATTTCTGTACTCACAAAAAAATGACTGCTTTCTTTAGACAGAAATAATAGAAATTCTTATTTTGGTGGATCTATTAGTTCCTGGTCTAAACAACAAAATGAAGCTCCCAGGAAGAAATGTGTATACTTAGATAGAGCTCTGTAAAGAAACCACAATTAAAATCAAGATTCTTGGCATTTATAGAATCTTAGGTTACTATAAGTATGGCACTGACTTAAAAATGAAAACACAATCTACATTTTTACCTGGATTTGGGTATTCCCTCTGAAATTGAAACATCAAAACATGGACTTGTTATTGCTTTTGAATTTTTTAAAAAATTGAATTTATAACTGATATCTTGGGATTTAGGCTTATCAAAATTCAGAGTAAAACAGAATGAGTATTCTCTTAATTTTTTAATTCATTAACTGCTAGAGCTGTAACTTGATGGGATTTTTGCATTGGACAGCAAGGAAGGAACAGTAAGCTCCTATCCTTTTAAAGACTGATCCTTCTGAAATCTAATAGCAACAAATTATCTGCCTTACCAGATTTTCCACTGTTGTTCATTCAAACGGATGTGCAAAAGTCTGGGGACTTTAGATTTTAGGTTTAAAAAAAAATTTTTTTAACTGCACCCTAAGATACTGTTTGAATCAAAATTAAAAATTTGCATTATGTACAGTAATTACATTTCAAATCCTGTTATACCAGCTAATTCTTTAGCTGAGATTATCAATGTTTTACTTAAATGTATAATGCCTGAATTAAAGTATCATTTCAGAAGTGTATTTTATTTTTTCAGAAGGTCACTGAGACCTTTTATGAGTCATTACAGATATTCTTAATCTCCTTAATGTTTTTATTTTGAAGTTTTTCTAATGTTAATAAAATGAGGTTTGCAAAAGAAAAGATCTTCTTTTTTTCTTTCTTTAATCTTATATTGCATGTTTATGGTGTGAGGAGAGTGTTTTAAACTAAAACAACCTTCGTGTAATCCTTCTGGTTTGTTTTTCACTCTTGTTCCCACTCATTCATTCAAATTATCCATTTGTTTCTGGAAGGTTGGCCATTTTAGTGCCTTCCTAGAAAAATTATGGCCATCATTTTTTGTTTATGGATCCTTACAGTTGATTTGAAACAGCTCCTGAGTTTAAAATGCAGATACCTATTAATCTGATGTAATAGGAGCTTACAATTTATTTAAACATGTAAGTTAAAAAAGAAAAAAATGAGGAGAAAAGAAGGCCAAGGATTTTGAATTACTGTTTTTAAAAACATTTGGGTTAATATACACATTTCCAGTATGCAGTATATTAACCTCTCTTTCACTTCAGTTTTGTTTCTATCATTCTTTATATTCTGCAATCTAATAATGACATTCTTAGTTCCTAGACACAGCATCAAATGAAAGCAGGCGCACCCTGGCATGTCTGTCCATTGTAATTACTTTCTTAAGGTTTTTTTTTTTGTTTTAGTGATGGGTTGACCTTCTGAAATTCCAGATATCATGTAGAAATGCACATGACAACATAGTATTATATGCTACAGCAACCTTCAGCTTCCCATATGTACTTGTCCTTCCTGATTGCCATTTGCATGTCTGGGGAGTTCTCAGTTAGGGGTGCTGAAATGATGAAGTAGATGCAGAAGCTCTGTCACTTCTTGCAAATGTAATGTCTGACCTTCATAGCTGTACTCTGCCACTGGGGACCAGAGATAAACAACTCATCTCGTTGGCACTTCTGTTCCTGTGGGCAGATGCACACTCATGAGATCATCAGGTTGAAGTCACTCTATGAACCCTGACAACTTAACTGCTTATTAGGAAAGCATTAAAAAGAAACGACACACCGAACAAACAACTGAGCAAACCGGCTTGTGGCTGTGTTTGGGATAATTCTGTTTGGTGTCACGCACAGAAGTGCCAGTCCACTCCACAGCATGGTCCTGTGTGGCAGTAATCTCTGGTCTGAAAACCATGGCCACTTGTGGATATGGAGCTGTGGCTGGCTGTCAGGTGTGTGAGATACATCTTCAAGCCTGAAATAGAATGTTCCTCTGATGACTGGAGACCTGTGCTGCTCCTCAGGAAGGCTGAGTGCTCCCCTGTGCCAGTGATATCAAAGGTTACTGATGCCTGCAACCAAATTTTTCAGAGGTTATTACTCAGGCCATGTAATTTTTTATATCCTGAATCCTTAATGCTATTAAAAGAGGCTGACTTACTTCAGGGGCAGCTGAATGAAGTCTGGATCTGTTCACTCTCCCAGAGTCTATTAGTTCATTGTTGAAATATTTGCTTGTACCAAGTTTGTACTAATTTAATTAATTTTGGCTTCAAAACACTTGAATTTTTTTTTCAACTGTATAATTTTAGGACCATTTATAGATATAAAACAATGTGTGGGAATGAAGTCCTCAGTTAAACGGCTCTCCATTGGCCAAGCATGATATGATGCTATCTACCTTCGGAAATTAGTTTTCTTTCTCTGATTAATGACAAACAATAGATCTAAACCAGTAACTATTGAGGAGTTTTTCACGCACTTCATATTAATTATTGCTGTTCCACTTGTCGCAAGAGATATCTGATATTATTTGCTTGAAAAAGGATATGGATAATATGCAATTAGGATGGCTGCTTCCTAAATACTTGATGCAGGGACCTTTTACTAGTATAGTAAAACAATACTTTCCAAAAAGTGGGATAGAAGATCTCCTCTAGTAAATTGTATCATGTTAGATATCAGGTTGGTCCAATGGACAGAGTGGGATTTGAAGTGTCATGAGATGCTGTTTTTACATTAGATTTAACATTGTTACTTCACTGTTTTAGGCCTTAGATTAGCTCCTTTCTGAATGGGAATGGCAACACCCCAGTTTGAGGAATGAGCTGATGCTTTGGAATGAAAGGTGCTAGAAATAAATAATCAACACTTGTTCTGATGCTGATAAGGGGGTTAAAGAATAATATCCTTAATCTAGATAAGCCTTTTTAGCAATTATTGCACTTTTGAGTCTTTTTTTCTATTAGATATAGAGCTTAGGAGCCTGCATGGGGAGCAAGTGAGATGGTATTCTCCATTACACCAAAAAAAAGTCCTTCAAAGTTATAAGAAGAAAAAGAAACTGTGCAAAAGAGGAGGAAAAAACAAAATCTAACATTTTCAAGTATTCACTTTTGAATATGGAAGATAATTTCTGAGTTCCAAAGCATGTTATTTATCACACTCAACTTGGAGCTCAGGGGAACTTCAGAAGATACACTGCTTAAAATTTTATTCAACAGAAAGTGTGATAAAAAAATTAAAGATTAAAAGTTAGTCACAAATAATCAGAAAAACAAGGCTTTCCCCCAAAGCATATCTTTAAATATTAACTACACTTACTTTTGATCTTCACACTTAATTCAAATTCAGGATAGATTCCAGACTCAAACTGAAAGAAAACTCTGGTATTTTTTTTCCCCCTTCATTTGCAAGATCTCTGCTCAATGCCATATTGCTTGTTTACTTCTCTATGATGCTCCATTTATCTAGTTATGTTCTATAACACACATGCTTTAATATTTTATTGTGGAAGCTGGGCTCCTGGGCAAATAGAAGGTTTCATCTCTTGAGGTTGCTTAGATCATAGGCCAAGAAACTAAAGCCATGCTTTCCTCTGACTTGAATGTGAATTAATACTTCAAATTTCATTTTGGCATCAACTACCAACTCTACATGCTGCACGCTCTCTTTTCCTTGCTCACTCTCTGGCTGTAGATCTATCAGTGTTGATTTCAGCACTTGGGTTTTCCCCTTTCCTCTTCACTTTCACTTCTCCAAAATCACTGGAAATCCTACCTGCTGTCACTTTATTTTCCGGTTCTGTGCTAGGCCATTTCCTGCATCTTTCACTTGTACTCCCTTCAAACAACTCCCATGAGCTGATAATTTCTTTCTAGTTCCTAGCAGTGATAATACTGCCTTTGACTACACATCCTTTGGAAATCCAGACTAGTTTCAGCTTCTATTCCTCTGTCCCTTCTTTTCTCTCTTTTTTTTTTTTTTTGTCATTTTTTCAGAGGCTGGTTTTATTTCTATAATTGTAAACTTATTCTCTGTTGTCAAATTACTTTCTTCTCCCCAATCACCCCTATCTCACCTGTGTGATAGCTCTTCAAGAATGGCCAGCCATTAAGCTAAAATGGCCAACCTTCCAGAAACAAATTAAGCCATTGAAGTCCCCAAAAGTCTATATTTTTAATCTTTGCATTTATATAAATAATAAAAAAATTATGCATTTACATATATATATATAAAGATATGGGTAATATATTAAAAGAGGACAAACTATCCTTTCTGTTATATATCCACAGATCCACAATGTGTTTTTATCTTTAAGGCAACTCTGCTTTCTTACTTTCTTCAGACCTGTAAAGGACACTGTATTTTTGAGTATTGTCTTCTCCTCTCCTGCACATTACAGCCTATAGTTTTTGTTGCTGTTTTTCTCGTATTTTCTGATATTTCCAGTCCAGTTGCACAGGTAGCTTTTTTCTATTTTTTTTTTGTTTTTTGTTGTTGTGTATTATAACATCTATTTTAGCATTGGAATTGCTGCCTTACTTTCTTCAAAGGAGTTTCCAACTTTGTCAAGATTTTTTTCTTCCCCTAGGCCATTGCTAAGACTTTATCACTTCTTTAGCACGTTGTACACAAACTCTATTTCACAGCTTCTTCCCAGCCTACCCACCACTTCTTCCAGTGTGTCTGTACCAACTTCTTCCTCTGAAGTAACCTAAGGTGCCAATTTCTTTCTATCTTTTGATTTAGTTTTCTTGAAAATACCATCACTCTCTTTTCATAGTACCATCTTATCTCTGTGCCCTCCTTCAAAAATCTTTATCTTCTCTCTGCCTTTTTGCAGTATTGTTAGGTGATGTGACCAGAAAGGCTGATGCTGACCAGAGGCAGGCAGCTCAAGTCTTTGTGCTACCCCCACCAGGAGGTGAGGTTCAGCTGGTTTTTATACTGCTGCCTGGTTTGAAGGAGTCATCCCTAAGTAGTGCCTGCTGTCCATGGCAGGGAATGGGGGCAGCTCGCTGCATTCTGTGATGTGAATCACACAGGCAGCTCAGAGGAACTTCTGGTATTGCTGCCAGGCTGATTCCCTGGCCAACTGATGGATGAAATCCTCCATTTGTGATTTCTTCTTCTGTTATCTCAGAAACTTTGTAGGTTCCTATATTGTCCTACAGCTAAAAGAAGCTCCATAACCTAGATCTTGTGCTACCCCCACCAGGAGGTGAGGTTCAGCTGGTTTTTATACTGCTGTCTGGTTTGAAGGAGTCATCCCTAAGTAGTGCCTGCTGTGAATAATATAGATGTGTCAATTTATAGGTTAAGGTTTATGGAGTTACAGTTTACAGATTAATGATTACAGAACAAAGATTTGGGGATTTTTTTTTTTTTGTTTGTTTGTTTTGTTGTTTGTTTGTTTCCTAAGGCACAGTCTTGTTCCACTGAAAAATTCTGAAGACTCATTAAATCACAAAATCTACATTCTTTCCTAAGAGAATATCACAGTATTGGGAGTAAATTGTTTGTTACTCTTACTATTATTATTATTTTGTTCTATCTACAAAGCTGGATTTTTAATTGAAAAATTTTAACCAGTTCTAAAATTGTGAAAGATATTCTGCTTTTGGGGTTGATACCTGAGTTTTCAGAACTGAACATTTTTCCTTCTCATCAGTTAATCCCAAAGAAATGCACAGGAAAACTCACTGCTGATGTTTCAATCTGTATTGATCAGCTAACCCACCCTTTGGCCAGGGAAAATGAAAAAGCACTCACACTGTGCTCTCTTTGTGTAAACAAAAGGTTTGGCACTCAAAGAGGTGCCAGGAGGGTGCCAGGAGTGTGTGCTTGTGCTTCTGTGCCTTTCACCAAAGACTTCTCCGGATCTCATGGAAAACTTAAACTGACTAGTGAGAGGAAGAAAATGTTGTGGTGTATTGACTTTGCATGGTACTTTTCTTTTTGTTTCTTCTTTTGATTGCATAGATAAACTGTCAAAAACAACAAAAAAGTATTATCCAACTTTTTTAACGTGCTTTTTAAATGTTACCTGTAGATTCCCACCAGTCAATGGAAGTTTTTTCGCTGTGTTTAATGAAGGAACATTTAAGACTTGAATTTTCTTGTGGAAAGGAGAATCCTTTCAAAAAGGGAGCAGTAATATCCATGAGTGCTGCTGATGCTGCTGGTGGAAGGCAATGTGCATTCCAAGTTTGCGGTGTCTCCAAGTGAAAACAAGTACCTAGCCGCAGCTCTGGACCTTGTGAAAGCCTTGCTTCCAGCCTTAGCACTTCATGGTTAAAAATACCACCAATGATTTATTTATCTTGCTTAGGATGCAATGTACCTTTCTGTTTGCCGGCAGGTGGCAGTGGTGTAGGAGTGTTAAGCAAAAACCCAAGGGCTTTGCTGCGGCTGTTTCCAGGCTGCTGTGTGCTCAGTCTCTTCCAGCTGCGAGGGGATTATGAGCATATTTCTCCTTGGTCTGCATAAGTTGATTCATCTCATCAGCACTTTCTGATCAATTGATACATTTTTGAAAGCGAGTTTTTGGCAATTGCTTTCTAGTGTGTGAAATGATATCATCTTGGGTATTGATGAAAATGGATGCTAATGAAATAAACAGAAGCACTTTTTACATGGCCTTTCCCTAGAGACACAGGAGCATTGGGCATCTTCAAGCATTTTTTCCTCTTACAAATGTCCAGGTGAACATTTTCTGATCCGTGTATTTGTCTTTAAAAAAAAAAAAAATCTGTTTGCATCACAATGCAGGATTTGAAATCGACTTGTTTTGGTAACTTTTAATTTCTAAGCAAGTGTCGCGCTGCGTTTATCAGCAGTGGCTTTATTGGAGGGAGATATAACCAGCTGTTAACCCCTTGCTTGCAAGAGTGGATATGGGTCTTTCTTCCATCTGCAGTCCTGACTCCAGAGCCTCCTCCTGCTCAGGTCAGGGCTGGAGGGGTTTGCACAGTATGCTCTGCTGATGAGCCAATGCACAGATGCAGAGGTAAGTGTGTGTTTTGGTCTCACACTCAACCCCCCCCCGCTCAACTGCTCTCTAAATCTGAATATACCTGTGCTCTACAAGTTTACTGATTTTTGTATGTAAATTAAAAAACATTAAAATGCGTTCAGTGCAAGGCCAGCATTGTTTTCATTTTGCAAGTGTCAGGCATCCCACTGCCTTTTTTTGTGCTTGAGCCTTTTCAGGATTCAGAAAATTGACTGTTTCTCTGCTTATGTCCCTGACAGTGGGCGAGATGCAAGACTGACAGAATAGGGTGCCTCACAAATTTGGCTGTTGCTTTTGCTCTTCTTTTTACTGAAGAGTTGAAGTCTGATATCATGGTGACTCTCTTTTATGTAACACCTTATTTCATAAGTGCACCAAGTGTTTCTCAGAAGCTCCTGAAGTCAGCAGCTCAGCTTCACTACACCTGGTCGGGAGCTGGCTTCCCCGTGGGTGGAGGAAAGAGGCAGGCTGTCTCCAGTCATGACCAGGGTCGTAAGAACATCAAAACAACTCCCAGAGGCTTTTGCAGTTTTGTTGTGCAAAGAGGTTTAAAACTACAAGTCTCTAGACTTTTGGTATAAGCTTTTTGGTCAGATGACTAAATTTAGATGATGCAGATCTCTAGCACAGCAAGGATTTTGAGTGCAGAAAATTGACTTGTGTAGCTATTTCCCATCGTTCTAGAATTAAAAAAGCACCAAACAAAACCCAGCTCATTAGAGAAGGAATTTGAGGGTCAAGCAGTTATAAAAGCAATTGTCTGAAGTGGGATGTCTTGCACAGAATTATTGGTCTGGAGAAAATCATGAAAACAGTGGAGAAACTGATAACTGTAGATCAACACTGTGCAAGCACATATTTCTCTGCAATAAATCCTAGTCTTAACCTGTCTTCTGACTGAATTGCAGTAAGTATATAAGTGTAATTTACTTTTAGGTGTAATTAATTATGAGACAAAATGCTTTTGAGAGATTCCATATTAGCAATGACAACCCTAATTTGATTTAATTTTGTTGTACTTTCCTTATTCCCTGGGTTAGCTTCTTGTGCCAATACAAATCAAGGCCCTGCTATGTGGCCACAAGACCTAAGCAAAGGGCAACCCATGGAGGGGATATTGAACCACCGGCCCTACTGCTTCCTGGCCTCTGAAACTTAAGAATCTATGGTTACTTATTTTTTTTAAACTTGTATCATGTTTAGGTAGGCAGTTCTAAGTACCTGCTGACACAAAAATTGCTTTTGCCTTAAATTCAGAATCTTTTTTGGAAAAATATTTTTTTCTTTGCATTTTTATTCATTTACCTGAGGAGCACGAGGGAACAGAAAGTTTATTGTCAATTATCACTTGTCAGCTAAAGCCGAGCATGTAATTGCTTATGTATAGTGAATTTCATATAGGTCACTGACCTTTCTGGAATATGCAGTAATTAGGATTTTCTACTTATTTTGATGTTACATCTAGGAGGTGTGTGGAGGAATTCTGTCTTCCACTTGGTAGCCTGCAGGTTATTTTATGCTTCAAAATAATTGAAAATAGGTAGAAGAATGAGGAGTTGTCAAAGATTAAATTAGTTCTTCAAGAAAAAAAATAATTCTCAAATACACATCGTGATTTGGTTGTTGTTTTCAAGCACTGAGCACACTGGGGTTCTGGGATGGGAATACAGAGTATTACTGCAATACAAATAAAGACTTCTCGCACCTTAATGATTTAACATAGTGCTCACAGGGCCAGTGAGCTGCATCAGTCAATGCTTTCTGTAAATACCAAAACCTGTTCATGTGAATAATCAACATGCTTATGTAGTTCCAATATTGTTTGCTTTGTACTATACCTTTTAATTTTTGATGATGCTGCCATTTTGAGAGAGAATTAATGTAGTGTATTACAGAGGAGGCTTGTTGTACTTAAGGTGAAAATGGGCTCACCGTATCCAAAAATGAAATAAGAATTTGAGCATTATTTCACTATTCCCTATTAAAACCTGTCCCTGAATAAAAAAGGAGGTAGAAATTTCCCCATGGAAGAGTATGTGTATCTCGCAAATATGCAAGCATGCTTAGTTCTCGCTCTCATGAAGAGAATAGGGGCAGGGGGAGTAGGGATTGTACTTTTTCAGTCTTCTTGGATGAAAACTATATGCAAAGTTAAAATCCAAAGGAAAACAGCTAACAGGTGTATAAATTGGGGTACCAGAGGGAAGAGTAATAACCTGTGTGAGTGGTTTTGTGGTTACTTCATCTCTGCCTGGGGGGAGCAGTGAGGTCTTAGGCTATCCAAGCCAGTGAAGGGGCTGGTGCTGTGTGACTAGAGGGGCTGGGACAGGGAAGCAGGGAGAGGGAAAAACCTTGGTTGCTGTTGGAAGCGTTAGCAAGCAGCCTGTCAAAAGCATGGGGAAAAGAAATGGGTGACATTGTGAATAAAGGCAGATGTGCTTGCCATGGCAGGCAACCATTTCAGTGAGAAGAAGAGCCCTCACACCAGCAGCACAGGGGTGATGATGGTCTCTGGGATCCCACAGGGACAGGGCAGTGTACAGGCACTGTCAGAAAGAGATGCCAGTTCCCTTTCTAGGTGTTGTGCAAATACACAGTATCTGCAGCTACCTTTTGAAATTGTGCTCTTGCAATAAT
Source organism: Parus major (assembly GCF_001522545.3). Taxonomy (NCBI): domain Eukaryota; kingdom Metazoa; phylum Chordata; class Aves; order Passeriformes; family Paridae; genus Parus; species Parus major. The sequence goes on from NC_031769.1 coordinate 115,673,861, forward strand.
GTTATAACTGTGTGAGACATGTTCATGGTTTGTGAAGGAGAGGGAACTTAAGCAGACAGGTAATGTCGCTATGTACTTTGTGTCCTCTTGATGGAAACCAGATTTTTATGAATCCAGTGATGTTTTGGAATGCAGTAAACTCTAGTAGAATATGATTTTTATGATTACCAGAAATGCCATAACATTTCAAGGTACTAGCTTCTGTGGATAGATTTATATGACCGAAAAATATTTGAGGAGAACAGATGTGAAGACTGGAACCAAATTATAGCATCTATTTCTAACATCTGTCCCTTTAATTTTCTGCATTTTTGTGACTCTGTCTGGAATTTTGGGATGCTATATCTGTCATATGCCAACAGATGGCAACATTATTAGTCCATTTTTAAAGATAGAAACAACCAACCTCTCAGCTGCTCCAAATTTAGTCAGAAAATAAAAAGTAAAAAATTAATTGCATCTTTCTATGGATATAAAATAATTTTGTGTGCCATTTAAAAACCCATCAAACTACCTCAGAAAATCCTCACCAAGAAACTCCCCCCCCATTCACAAGTACAGTTCCTTCTTTTTTAATAATTCTTCCAACACCTCCTGTATTTCACTCTTTTGCATACTTTATATTAAATTTAATATTCAGTGTTGTTTGACCTGGTTTTATTACGTTACCCTTTCATGAGTATGTATGAAACAATGTTCAGTGATGTTTCCTAAGCCTTTTGGGATCCCAGAAGTAATAAAACTTTAACGTAGATAGACATCTCAGGTGTTTTCTATTGTTTTCCTTAATGTGTTTGTATAATGTTTTATCAGAAACAGCAACACAGAAGTCACAGGGTGACTTCTCATTGTTTCACATTATACAGGAATCTGATGAGATAAGCCATTGATCCTGCTAGCTTAAATATGACGCTTTATAATAAATAACGCTGAATGGGATTCAGACCAAGCCTTCACAATCTCTGAACAGAGAGTTTTTTGGCTGGCTGCAGCTCCCTGCTCGCATCACTGAGCCATGCATGCTGCATTGATGGGCTGGGAGGCTCATGGCAGCTTCTCCAGCCTGCTCAGCAATTCAGAGAGTGACTCCAGGGGCGGTAGCACAGCAGTGTTGGGTGATGAAATGAGGTGGAAAGTGAAGATACCTCAGGAGGAAGACCTTAAAGTGTTGCGGTAGAGGTGCAGCCTAATTGGGCAAAATCTTTAGGGGATCACCATCTTGCTTAAAATTATTGCTTTAGAGCTTAACATTTTTTTTTCTCTGAGTGTATAGTTTTAAAATGTATATTGTAGATCCAGCAGTTATGCTTTTTAATGTATTATTCTAATTTAATGTATCTTCATTGAAACAAAATATATTTCAAATATACATCCTTCATCTGTTTTTTAAAAAATAGTGTTCTTTGAAATTAAATTTGTAAGCAGTCTGTAGGGATATTCTGCAACCCAAGGTGTAGGCAGTCAGAAGTAGGGGCAGTACTGAGAGCAGGGACAATCTGTAGATAGGATAGGAGTGTTGCTGGTGGATCAGCTCCTCCAGGATAAACTTTATGTATTAATATAGCAAGTATTTCTTCATCTTCAGGTGGATAGGTGCACAGGAAAGTGTTTGTTTGAGGTCACAGGTTTTACCAAGAGATTCTGAACATTTAAAAGTGAAAAATCCTTTACAAATGCGGATGATTATTGCTATTATAGTGCTTGTTGTTATAAAGTGTGTGTGTAAGTGTCAGCACCTACTTAGAGTTCTACAGCACAGTATCCTTGAACTGAAGAGTTCAAAGAATGTAATCCAGGCAGGACTCTTGATTTTGCTACAAAGCAAAGACTAATGACACCACTGTAATTTGGCTTTAGGCCAAAACCTGTTGCATTTCATAATTAATTGGCTTGTTAGCTCATGAAGAAGAATGCATATAGGTTGTGCTAAATGGTGTCAAGTCACTCTTAGAAAGCAGTACACTGTACCTCAAGGGTCTGCTCTTGAACATTTTTTTCTTTGCAGTCAGGCAAGCCTGTGGAAAAAATACTGTGTATTTTGGATGGTTAGGATAGCAGCTGCTTTTCTTCCTGCTGAATCTTAAATCCAGTTTCCTTCAAATATGAAGCACCAGCAGAGATACTGCCCAAATCATGTATCTGGCTTTGTAAATGTATTACACTTAGGAATCAGCTGTTTCACCCACAGTGCCTCAGTGGGAGCTATGGGAAGAAGCTCTGTGGTGTGCCCTGCAGTACCTCTGGGCTCTACATTTCTGCCATGTCCCAGTTATGAAGCCTGAGATGGTCCATTCTCATATTCCCCTCTTGTAGTCCAGTTCATTCCCATTAGGGGACCAACAAAGTCACCCTGCTTCTTTTCAGTTGGATTATCCTTTAAAGTAAAGTTGATACCTGGAAGTGAGAAAGGATAGTGCCTCTGATTGCATGCTTGAGGGCCAAGAAGAGAAGAGCACCCAGGTTCCCTGGCTTCGTAAAAAATGTTCTGCAAGTGCCCATTTCTGGGCATTGGCTTATGTTTCTAGCATCTGGGGAAAAGTTGCTGTGTTTCACCAAAGAACTCTCTCATTCCTTTGTGCATTTGATGAGCTGTGTCTTGGATTTTGTTTGAAAGTGTAAATTTAGAAGAGAGGCTGTGCCATAACCAAGGTTTAATGATGCTGCACTCCATGTGGGATCTATCTATGACTATTGAGCATCAACAGGGCAACTTCTGGGTAGCCTGAAGAAACAACCAGCCCCTTGAAAAACCCATAGGAGCTGCAGCTCCTCACAAAGGTACTGATCTCAACCTTGTGGGAGCAGCAGTTCAACTTCATAAAAAACCTGCTTCTGATTTATTTTAGAATTAGTACATGATTAGACCCCATGCAGTGTGGGATTTGGCCCTGTTAGAAAATATCTTGAGCTACTGCTCTGGTATGGGACTGGATCTGAGGAAACTTGCAATCCGTGATATGTAAAAGACCAAAGGAGACATTTATTTAAGCTGGCAGGTGTCAAGAATGAGATCTGCTCTCTCTGGCACCCTTCAAAATCCTCGCTGGGAGACTGTGAGGAAAGGTGGCCTGTGAGGGAATAAATTGCGGGTGAGAATTGAGCTTTGTAGTATTTAATTTAGAAATTGCAGTGTCCATCAATCCACTCTGCTCTGCATATTAGAAGATGTTTTACTACTATATTTTGTTAGCTTTGATGGCTCTCTGGGCTCCAATAGTGTGAGAACTGGAAGTCAGAGGGATGCAGACACATTTCTTGCTGCTGTGACATGGTATTTGCACATGGGGCATGCTATAGAAGAGCCACTGGTAAATCTGTAATGAAACTGTGTCTGAGTGTCTGAGTTGGACCAAAGAGACTTCCAGAGTTTGTATTTGGAACAGCCCAAATCAATTAGGTAACCTTTCATCAAGGCCCTTTTACTTGCTAGATTTCTCATTTGCTAGTAAGTAGCCCTTCACTCATGACAGACAGAAGGCATCTAATCTCACCAAGGTGTCCTGGTAATACATATACATACATATATATATATATTTAAATAATACTGGAGTGCTCCAATAGTCATGTGAAGAGACCTGTAAGCCATGATAGCAATGTCACCTCAACTTACAGGATACAGACTGTAGATTTATGCAAGTATTTAATAGTGGCTTGCCAAGAGATTCGGTACTCTTTTCAAAAGGAATCTTTCTTTGTGTCTTTTGATATTTAAAGAGCTATAATTACAATGGCAAAGCTTTGAATTATTTTTTTTTCCCATCCTCTTTTACACATTAATTTATGGACCAATCCAACATTACAGACAAGCTAATGAAAGAACCACACGCTCCCTTTATAATTTTTTCTTCTTTTTACAGTTTCACTTGTGTGGATGAATGCAAAGTAGTTAATGCTATAAATAAGTTTAATGATGTATCTCTTCTCTCAATTGCTGGTTGTTGATGCTGCAGTCCTGCATAATAGGAAAAGAAAAGAATTGAATTTAAGTCTTTGTCTCTTTCTCATGCTCCAAAAGGTTCTTCCAGCTACTAAATACAAGTATTGCTCTCTTATTTCTATTCTATATATTTAAAGTTCTCAACATGATTACCTCATCATTTCCCTTCCACTCCCTATTTTGGTATTTTTAGCTTTGCGAAAATATCAAAATTACATAAGGCAATTTGCTTCAGCAAAATCAGCAAAATCTCATAATCTCCCATGAAATGATGTCTTTTCAGCTGGTCAGGGTTGGTGGTTAACAGCAGCAGGTATAAAGAGGGAGGAAATTCCCTTTGTGAGACGTTTACTACTGCCTCATGCAGTATCCACGTGCTATCAAACATATTGTGGGGAAGCCAGGCACTAGCACTTTTCAGGATTCAGGGTAGCATTCAGTCCTGAACAGCAAAGACTGCTACTTCTAGGTCGAGAACTTTAATAAAAATCTTGTTGTCACCTAAACTGGGGAATATTTGGATTGTCTTTTGGAGTTTTCTTTTTTTTTTCTTTAAGAGCTTCCTAGTTGTGGTGCAATACCCTGCTAATAGGACCACACAGCTTCCAGGTTTTTTTCTTTGCTTAGATTGCAGCATAGAGAAAGCTGAAATTTGCCTTGAAACAAGGAAAGTAGGACTTCTACATTTTCTAAATGGTTATGTGGAAAGCTATAAATAACTTGCATGAAACTAAAGTTAGCATCACTAACTGTAATGGTGTTGATAGGACATGTTGTGCTCTCTTTGCAGGGAAAATAGTACTTTGATCAGACAGCCTACATGGATAACAAAGCACTTGGTCTCATCCACCTCACATTTTTGCAACAGATTTGGGCATGATCTACCTCTGATGGCCATCTTGAGAGCTGAGCAGTAATTCCCACATAAGGGACATTTGCCAAGTGAAAGGTCTGATTGTACCTTTTTATTTAGAGGCAACAATATTGTAAAATATATTCCAGGATACGTTTGAAAAAGATGAGCTGTTTTCATGAAGGATTGCAAAACATACAGATTGCCCAGGGACCTGCCTGTCTGTCTGCAATGCAGAGGCAGTGGTGTCACAGCCTCTATCCTGAAACGTTCAGGAAGAATATAAACTTTGGAACTGGGCTTGCAAGATGTTGTGGAACCAGTGCTGTAGCATCATGGCAGGTGCAACATAACATGATTCTTCAGCATTGCATCAAGGGCCTGGGCTGACAGAAATGAGCTGTGTCCCTTTAGACAGGCATCCCACCAGTTCACTTCAGAGACAAGTAGATAGCTTGGTGATCCTAAGAGAGACTGAAAAATCCTGGAGTGCCCTGGTTAGATAAAAAAATGTTGAAAAGGGACAAGCGAGTGAGGCTTAAAACTACTATCCTTGAAGTGGTCTAGGTACATCCTGGAAACAATTCCATATTGTTATCCATGGTCCCTCTTTCCTTTGTTCCACTGCTAATTAATTTTTCTTTTCTAGTGTAGGATAACTTCTATGGTAAGGGTGGAGGATGCCTCAAACCCTGTTGGCTTGTGGAGTGATGCTCTGAATTTAACACATAAACCTGCAAAATGAATGCTTCTTAGCATGACTGAGCAGTTCCACAACATATGGCTTGTTTTCTTTCCTGCATTTCACCCTACAGTGTGTTAGAAATAGAAAAGAGGTGCATTCTGTAAGGAAAGACAGCAGATGACTGGTCCCAGAAGTGGGTCCTGGATTGTTGATTGTGGGTGAAGCATGGTACTAAAGTACCATGCAGTGGGCAAAGTTAATGAAAATGTAGTGGAATGTCCTTCATGGTCATTGAGTATAAGTGTATATTTGATTCAGGATTCATGAACTAGACATCTAGATACTGGATGCCTTTTGTGGGCCAGCCTAGAAAGGATGAAGCATGAAACAGAAAAATAAGAAGCCTGCCAAATAAAGTTGGTTGGATTCTTGAAAAATGCCGGATTTCTTGACCTTCTTTGTATGTTGTTCAGACCAAAGATACTAGATGTTCTTGGCCAAAAACATCAAACTGTGAGTCCTTCTGACATTGATCAAACTCTAACAGAAAAGACTTAGAAGTACTGAAGGGTGGCCAAGAAGGAAGATCCAGGGAACTACAGACCAAACTTCACCTTGGTCCCTGGGAAGGTGATGGAGAAGCTAATACTGGAAACCATTTCCAGGCACATTAAGTATCAGAAAATCATCAAGAGTAGTCAGCATGGCTGACTTCTGACTTGATCAGCTTGATAAACTGTGATGAAGCAACTAGTCTGATGAAGGGTGGGCGGTGCATATTGTCTGCCTGGACCTCAGTGAGGCCTTTGACACCATCTCCTGTAAGGTCCTCATAGACAGGCTGTTGTTGCATGGCTTGGATGAGTGGATGGTGAGGTGGATTGAAAACTGTCTGAACATCTGGGCCCAGAGGGGTGTGATCAGAAGTCTGCTTAGAGACCAGTGACTAGAGGCAATGCCCAGGTATACTGGGTATATATATATATATATATATGTACTGGCTCCAGTCCTGTTTAATATTTTCTTTTGGATAGTGGGGCAGGGCACGCCCTCAGCAAATTTGCTGATGACACCAAATTGGCTGCTAGGCCTCAGGATCATGGTGACATCCAGAGGGACATTGACAGGCTGGAGAAATGGGCCAACAGGAGCCTCGTGAAGTTCAACAAGCATAGCTACAAACTCCTGCATGTTGGGAAGAAGAACCTCATGCATTTGGGACATGCTGGAGGCTACCCAGCTGGAAAGCAGCTTGGCATGGTCTTGGTGGGCACCAGACTGAATGTGAGTCAGGAATGCACCCTTGCTGCAAAGAAAGTGAATGTTATAATGATATCCTGGGTTGCTCTAGGCCAAGCAATGCCAGCAGAGCAGGGGAGATGATCCTGCCCTCTGCTCACTGATGTGATCTGGAAGGCCAGGCCCACATTTGGGCTCCCCCAGTGCAAGAGAGAGACATGAACACACCAGAGAGAACTAACAAAGGACCACAAGGATGGTGAAGAGAGTGGAGCATTTCTCAAATGAGGAAAGGCTGAGAGAGTGATGGCTGCTCAGCCTGGAGAAGACAAGGCTCAGGGGGATCTCATCTGAGGTGAAGGTGCAAAGAGGATGGAGCCAGGCTATTTTTCTGCTGCACAGTGCCAGGACCAGAGGCAATGGGCCCAAACTGAAATGTAGGGGGTTCCTTCTGAGCATCAGGAAATAATTTTTCATTGTGAGAGTGATGAAGCCCTGACACAGGTTGTCAAGAGGGTTTGTGGGATCTTCAGTTATGGGAATATTCAGAAGTCACCTGGACAGAAGCCTGAGCAGTGTGGCCCTGCTCAAGCACAGGAGTGAGACCAAATGCACCCAGAAATCCCTTCCAATATCAGCCATGCTTTGATTCTGTGAAAACTCAAATGAGCTCCTGAACAAGAAATCTGTTGAACAGCCTCCTTCTTTGGGGAAAAAGGAGCATGCATTTAAACTGTTCTCATGAGATGTAATTTTCCTTCTAGTATTTCCCCAGGTATTTTATGGTCTTATGTTGATAATTGTATTAGTGCTAACTTAACTCTTTCCGTAAGTCCAAAATGTTTTGAAATTAGTGAAAATATTTAAACAACTCTTTCTCAAGAAAAACAACTTATGGTTTATTTGTCTGAGACTCTTCATACAAAATAGAAACTAGGGAAAGTTTTAACCTGAATAACTGTTAAATTGTACATTAATTTTTACATAGTGTTCAAACTACTCCTGCTGCAGCCAAGGAACAATGGGAGAGCAGGTAATTAAACACCTGCAGATTTTCATAGATTTTAATGGAAAAGTGTGTAGTCTGGCAGATAATGTGTCTCTTAAGTTGCGTAAGTAGACTATTTGAAATACTGTTAAAGCAGCACTTTTATTGACATTTTGAACACTTTTTCCATCAATGCCATTACAGATTAATTATTTTCAATTTTCTTAAGTGCCAAAAACCCCACATTAATCTGCCTCAGCTCATGTGATAGAAAAAGAAAGCTCTGAAACATCTACAACCCTCTAATGGTATGTTATGATAATTATTAAATATTTAATCTTACCTTTAAATTCATTTAGATCAGGTATCTGTTAATTTTTCATTAATGGGTGAGAATTTTTAATCAAAAATGTGAAAATTGGTGGCCCATGTGTTCTGCTAAACAAATGTTTCATGAATCATGTTCAATAAAATCTTTCCCTGGTTTCTTATGATTTTCTTTTTGAAATGTCATTTTTTTGGTGGTGGAAAATGATGTAAATTTGAGATACTTTCTTAAGGGAAAAGCAGGGTAGTTTGGAATTTTTTTTTAGTGCTTTTTTTTTTTTAAGCAGCTTTAATAATTAGTCTTAAGGTCTGGAATCTTCTACATATTGAAAGGAACTAAGTGCCACAGTTCTATTGAAATTCAATTATATTCAGGAGCCTGGTCCTTCTATAATCACTTTAACATATCATTCAAAATTAAATTGATCAGTTGCAATAGCTGGTATGATAATTTAGGAGAATTTACTACCAGTAAATGCTATTTCAGGAACTGTCATCATGTTTCAAAGAAAAAAAAAAATCCAATATTCAGTAACTGAAGAAAATCTTGGATATATGAAAATGTGTTCATTTAGCTCAGGTCTTATATCAGAGCTGAATTTTTTGAAAGTTTTGTCCTGAATGGCATCCAATTTGTGATATTTCTTATTAAAAGAAATTTCCTTGTTTTCTTTCTGTACAGCGGTGACAAACCAAGTGGCTTGTAAGGTAAAGGTGCTTGTGCTGGAGGATGGGATAATGCTGTTAAAATTTATGTATTTAGTGGCTGAGCTGGAATGAACTGACCATGAAATGAAACTAGAATTATCTGCCCACATTTAAAGCCCCAGCAAATTATAAGGCAATGCTTCGAAGGCAGAAGCAACTGTGAAGCAACAAGGCTTCCTACTCCCCCTTGCTCATACTTCTGCACTTCCATGCTTGTGTTCAGGTCAGTTCAGAGATTTTTGAATGTTGCCAGGCTGATGCAAGTGCAAAAGCATTGAAATTGCAGTTAACAGTGAATGATGCAGTCAACTTCTTCCATCTAGATGGACAGACTCTCTGTCTTTGGTTAATATATTGAGGATGGGAAAATTTGGGCCTTTTGCAGGTTCAAGCCAGCTGTGAGACATTTCTTTGTGACTCATAACTGTCTGTGTGACAAACTTCCCACCCCTCTTCTATGTCCCTCTCTGTATCCATCCAAATCTTAAGGGAACTTGAGCTTGGCTATGATTTTGAATGCCTTCTATCTCTACCTCTAATTTTCACACAAGCAGCTTGTGGCAAACTGTGGGATAGCTGTCACCTTTTGAGCCTGGAGTGGATATCATCTGGGTTAAAACTATGCAAAACCTACGTGCTGCTTTTTGTGCTCTGCAGGGTCTGCAAAGTGGACAAACTTCCCAGCTCCTGGCTCCAGGATGGCACGTACATTAGAAATAAAGGTGAGATAGCCTGTGTCTGCTTGAGGGCTTAGAGACGTGAGTGAGGAGGTTCAAGCAGAACAAAATGCCTTTGAAATGCCAGGAATCGGGAAGAGAGTCGACAGCCTGGCTGGGTTGGTATTCCTTTCTCTCCCTCAGTTGTGGTATGCCAGTGGAGCCTGGCAGCATGGGCTTGTCTGGGTAGCAATTCACAAACTTGTGTCAGCTGCTGGCTCCAGCAGGCCCTGGGACCCAGCAGCCTGTCCCACGTCAATCGGTACTTGGTGTGTGCAGGGAGCATATGGCACAGCTCCCCTCCTGCTCCCCAGCCCATCCTGCTAGTGCTCCTCAACCCATCCTCCCAGTGCTCCCCAGTGCTCCTCAACCCATCCTCCCAGTGCTCCCCAGTGCTCCTCAACCCATCCTCCCAGTGCTCCCCAGTGCTCCTCAACCCATCCTCCCAGAGCTCCCCAGTGCTCCTCAACCCATCCTCCCAGTGCTCCCCAGTGC